>NC_065452.1:37136937-37441016 GCF_917563875.1 Diabrotica virgifera virgifera | reverse complement strand
TAAGTGAGGCTATGCTTAAACGCTTGGAAGCCTTTGACATGTGAGTATACAGACGACTACTAAGCATAAGCTGGGTCGACATAAATAGAAATGAGAACCTTAGAAGCCTGAACCAAACAACACAATTGGTCAATTTACGAAAGCTTAATACTTCGGTCACCTTATGAGACACCCTAAAAAATATGAACTTTTGCATATGATCATTTAGGATATAAGATCCAAGGTAAACGTTGTACAATGAGAACATCATTGCTAAAAAATCTAACACAATGGCACGGAAAATCGACTTCATCATTATTCAAAACTGCTGTCAACAAAGTCATGATAGCGAATACGGAATCCAAAAGAAGAAGAATAAAGAGTTCTTCTTCTTCTTTAAGTGCCGTCTCCCAATCGGAGGTTGGATATCATCATCACTATCGTTACTCTATCTACCGCTGCTCTGAATAGTTCTATGGAACTGCATTTAACCCGTCCCTTAAATTCTTTAACCATGACACTCTCCTTCTTCCTATACTCCTTCCTCCTCTTTAATTGTAGATCAAGGTCTGCTTTCTCTTAATGGAGAGGAGAAATGTAACGGGTAAATCATTTCAAATACCTTGGCAGCTGGTTAAGTTAAATGTAAATTGTGACTCTGATGAGGAGATAATAACCAGGATCGAAATATAACGTAAGGCTTTTATGACCTGGAAACCAGTTCTATGTAACAGAAACCTATCAATTAATATTCGCAAGAAGGTCCTGAAATGTTATGTGTGGTCTATCGTATTGTATGGTTGTGAGCCATGGACGTCAAAAACCACAATGCTAAACAAATTAGAAGCATTCGAATTGTGGTGCTATGGACGGATCCTAAAGATATCGTGGGTTTAGCACATTTTCAATGAAGATATGTTCTTCAAATGATGAATTCTGAACGTCTGCTGATAAACATCATAAATAGGCTAAAAACAGAATACTTTCGAAATAATAATAATATAATATTAGATAATGGTGTGGTTCCACAGTAGAAGAATTATTTCGAGCAGCAGAAGATAAAGAGAGATTAGGAAATTATAAACATGCTGATGACGGTCAACGTCTGAATACAGACACGGCACCTAAAGAAGAAGATTCATGTCTAAACTGCATAAAGAGTTAAATGATAATTTAAAACATATTCATGCTTGGGTAACTGAGCATAATTTACAAATTTCTATTAATAAATCATCAGCTGTATTGTTCAGAAAAAGGAAAAGTTACAAATATATTCCTCATATTATGTATAATAATAATATAATTCACTGGCCGGAATCAGCTAAATACTTAGGAGCTAATTTAACTGGGCCTTTAAACTGGTCAGAGTTCCAGCATCCGTATGCCTTGCAAATTGTAGAAGTCTCGGAGGTGTAACCAGAGAAGGTTCCCATTGTTTTCATTCTGGTGGGATGTAGAATAGCATTATGTTGTTTTATATGCCATTAGAGTGAAAACTTAGTCTTTTTGCTAGCAGTTGCCGCTAGGGAATCTATGCCATTTCGTTCGTTGCAATCCGGGACTGCACGCTGGGGTTTGTTTTGGTTGGATCAGATGCCTTCTGATGAGATACCTGGTGCCTTCTGATGAGAGACTAATAAGTTTCGAAACCGGTAGAGGTGCTTGCTGCACTCTCTGATTGGACTAGAATATGGTTCGGCTGTATTTTCGTTTTGCAACGAAATTGAAAATGGTTATTCATTTTTGATTTATATTTACTCTGATTAGAGTACGAAGGGAACAATTCTCGTTGGAACTTTACCGCGCTGAGCAGATGAGACGTGAATTGTAAATTGTAGAATTCCCTCATCTTCCTTAGTCTCAGCATCCGTTTTGAAACGAAATTGAAAATGGTTATTCATTTTTGATTTACATTTACTCTGATTAGAGTACGAAGGGAACCATTATCGTTGAAACTTTACCGCGCTGATCAGATGGGACGTGAATTTTAAATTGTAGAATTCCCTCATCTTCCTTAGTCTCAGCATCCGTATGGCTTGCAAATTGTAGAAGCCTCGGAGGTGTAACCAGAGAAGGTTCCCATTGTTTTCATTCTGGTGGGATGTAGAATAGCATTATGTTGTTTTATATGCCATTAGAGTGAAAACTTAGTCTTTTTGCTAGCAGTTGCCGCTAGGGCATCTATGCCATTTCATTCGTTGCAATCCGGGACTGCACGCTGGGGTTTGTTTTGGTTGGATCAGAGAGAGCAGCATTTGTGCCTCCTGATGAGAGACTAATAAGTTTCGAAACCGGTAGAGGTGCTTGCTGCACTCTCTGATTGGACTAGAATATGGTTCGGCTGTATTTTCGTTTTGCAACGAAATTGAAAATGGTTATTCATTTTTGGTCAGAGTTCATTCAGAATACTTGCAATAAATCGGGGAAGGGGATTAATATAATGAGAGCATTATGTGGAACCTGGTGGGGATCGGATCCTAACACCCTAATAACCATTATAAAGGTTTAGTGAGATCACATCTAGACTATGCTGGTAGTATCTTAACACCTGGAAACAAAACGGTTTTAAAAAAATTGGATTCTATACAATTTCAAGCTTTAAGAATTTTTACTGGTTGTATGCTTCAACTCCTACAAATGCATTATATAATGCATATTATCTGAATGTGGTGAAATGTCTCTAGAATATAGAAGAAAAATTCTTTCTATGAAAATGTTTCTTAAAATTAAAGAACTAAAGGGTAATCCATTAGAGGAAATAATTAATAATATTACAAATTATTGTAAATCAAATATTGGCTATTGGAAATATAGAAAATATCCATATTTAATAGAAGCTAACATTAATTCCCAAAATGAAATTATAAATATTAAACAATCAGAAATAAATCACATTTATGAAATAGAATTAAAATATCTTGTAGAAGCAGTCAATATTATATCATCTAAAGTTACCAAAACAGAAATTTATAGTCAACAACAAAAGTTTTATAATGAATTTTGTGAAAAATATCATACATATACATGGATTTATACTGATGGTTCAGTGGATCCCATATTAAATACTTCAGGTATGGATGGGTCTACATATTCCATCTTTAGAGTACATATAATTTTTCCGCCAAGTTATTTAGCCATACTCAAATTTGCAATGTTGAAATAATCGCAATAAATAAAGCAGTATCAATTTGCATAGAAAAAAATATTACCAAAGCTATCATTTTTACAGACTCTCAAAGTGCTATCCAGAAAATTAATAATAAAAGTTTAAAGGTAGTAAATGGTTGTTCAGGAATAACAAAAATACTTATATTAGAAGCAAAAAATATTAATTTAGATATTATCATTGCATGGATCCCAGGACATTCCCGGGTATTAGGAAATATAAAAGCTGATTCACTTGCTAATGTAGGTCGTTGTCTCAATTGCCCAGTAAACATAAAGGTGGAGAAAGATGACTATTTTCCTTTTTTTAAAAAATGTACTGGGATAAATTTAAAAAAGAGTAGAAGGAATCTTTTAAATATAAAGGTATTTGGTATCAACAGCTACAACTAGTTTTCAAAAATAGTCCTTGGTATCTCAATGTCCCTTACATAGATAGAAGACATATAACAACTATTATCAGAATGCGTACAGGTCACTGTTTGGTTCCAAATCAACTATTCAAAATGGGGATAGTAGAACATCCTTATTGTGAATGTGGTCAATTAGCAGATTTAAAACATGTGATTCTTGAATGCCCTATTAACACTGTGTAAAATTTTGATTTATATACTGAATTAGCTAAAAATGGGTGCCCAACACCCATATCCCTCACAACCCTTCTTTATAAACCGCAGTTGGTTCTTATTAAACTTTTAATACATTTTTTGAATATACACAAAATTAAGTTATGAGGAAAGTAAAATATTGAAAATAAATAGATAACATAAATGGATATATAATAATAAATAATTTGAAAAATATGTCAAAAGTACACGCGAAAATATAATTCATATAACCTAATAATATAATCTTTTGTTTCTTTATAAACATTCTGTAATCACCTGGGTCTTTCACTATACCTATCTGAGGCAACAACATGGGATTGAGTAATGGTCAGGTATTGCCCTGTATAAGAGAAGTTTGTGCCTGTGTTGTATTTATCCCATGCCAACTCAAAATTGCCCGTAAAAAAACATAGACGAATAAGATTGTGTAATGGTCGGCAGTTACCCCTGAGAGGAAAAAGTTTGTGTCTTGTTGTATTTGTCCCATGCCAACTCAAAATTGCCAGTAAACTAAAAAGAAGTAGAAGAATAAGATTGTGTAGTAGTCGGCAGTTGCCCCCGAGAAAAAAAGTTTAATGTCGTTGAAAAAAAAAAAGTTAAGTTGTTGTATTTGTCCCATGCCAACTCAAAATTTCTACTAAATCAAAGAAGAAAAAGAAGATTGGGTATTGATAGACAGTTGCCCCTAGCGTAAAGTTTTTTTTTATCTTGTCATGTTTGTCCCACGCCAACCAAAATTGCCAGTTAACTAAAGAAGAAGAAGAAGAAGAAGACGAAGAAGCAAATTGTACAATGTACTAACTCCAAATTGTAAGTGAATAATGGATTTTTCCCTTATTGAGCGACAATGAGCTGGCCAAATACCAAGTAGGTGGAGGCCAATAAACTAAAGAAGAAGAAGAAGAATGCATAAAGCAATATTTACCATAACATCTTACAAGTTTTACTCTTAGTTGCATATTGAAATATGAATCGAAAAGAAGATTGTTGATTAACAAAACCCGTATATTCTATCTAATTTTTATTAAATAAAGGAAATAAAAAATGTAGTATGTCAAAGTGTGTAAATAATTTATTTCTTTAGTTGAGCGCTTTCGACATAAACGTCATCATCGGAGCTAATGGTCAGATTGTAAAAAAGTACCGCTACAACATTGAGGCGTTATCATTTGCATCTTGTGAATATAAATATGAATTTTGGTTGGAAATGCTTTCTCCTCCGTACAACCCCAAACAGTAAAAACAGAAAAAAACTGCCACATTACACGTTACACAAACACAAAACTTTTTTCATGGCATAGGTATCACCCATCCATTGTTGGCCTAGTAGAAATAGCTGACTGACTTCTACTAGGCCAACAACTACATTTTTTATTTCCTTTATTCATTCAAGTGTGTACAAACTTATCAGTCTTTCAACTAATTTTTATTGTATCATATGAACTACATAACTTTTTATTTTATTTACACCATTTATTTTGGCACCAAGCGCACCCATTTCAATTGCTATTATGTAGAGCAGTGTATTGAGGAACCATCTACATATTTGCATTTAATTACAAGCCAAGGTGGATTGGTCGATATGATTTAAGAGTTCCAAAGAAAGGAGGTTACATTTCTTACTGACTAATTGTTGTTACCTTCTGTATCTTGTATCTTGCAATCCTAAAAGACAATATTATCTATTAGAATAATTTATTATCCAAAAGTATATAACAGCTCAAATAAAAGACTAAGACTAGGTGTACTCTTTTCTACAGAATCCAAATTTCGTTAGTACAGTGGAACCTCGATAACTCGGATTAATCGGGACAGCGGCCGATCCGGGTTATCGAAAATCCGGGTTAGCCGGAGAATATGGTAAAAATTAATAAAATACGGTATACTTACAGATAAACTCCGTTACAATTGAAATAACATGAAATCTATATGCACAGTACACATCTAAATTACTAAAAACACGTAAACACAAACCTAAGCAAATGGAAGCGAACAATACAAGACTGTACTACACACAATACAGTCACAATCGGAACGATGTTGTGTTATTTTAGAACAGTTAAGACTAAGACCATTGTTTTAATTTTTTTTTTAAATAGTCTTTTAGTCTTTTTTAAACAATGCTAAGACAGTTTGATTGAAATAAATAAAGGAATACTACTACAGGTGCCTGTTGTTTCCGATAATTCAAGTCAATGAACGTCGCTCTGCCATGCCGCCGTGTGCCATGAGCCATTTTTATTATCGTATAGTTCAAATTACACAAATGCAAATTATCTCTCAAATATTATATTACATATATTTTTATTTTGAATTGTTGAATGTTTGTCAAGACGCAAGAACAAACCAAAAAAAATAAAATAAAAACAAAAACAGAAAAATAAGAATAGGAACATGAAATATCAAAACACTTCTAAGACCAGGCAAAATGGAAGAATTGGCAAAAGATATGACAAAATACAAGATGGCAATACTAGCGCTACAAGAAATAAGGTGGACAGGAGAGGGTATGATTGCTAGAAAAAACTACATAATGTACTACGCAGGAGAAAGCAAACATAGTCGTAATGGAACCGCCTTTCTAGTTAGTAATAGCGTAAGAGACAAGATTATTAACTTTAAAGCGATTGATGGAAGAATATATCATATATAAGAATGAAAAATAAACAAGCAAATTTAACATTTGTTAATATATATGCTCCTACAGAGAATGCTCCCGAAGAAGAAAAGAATGAATTTTATGAGAAACTTGAAGAATTGTACGAAGAAATACCAAAGAACGACATACTAATCCTGTTAGGAGACTTCAACGCAAAGATAGGGAAAGAAGACATGAACAGAGAAATCGCAGGAAAAGAAACGATCCATCAAAATACGAATAACAATGGCTGGGGAATATGTAATCTAGCAGCAGCAACCAATACTCTTATTATTAGCACCCAATTCAAGCACAAAAAAGAGCACAAAGTAACGTGGCTAATACCTGGAATAACAGACGGAATGCCTAATCTCAAAAAAATGGAGAACAATTGTAGAGAATGTAAGGTCTTACAATCATGCTGATTCAGATCACATTTTGGTGATAGGCGACATGAAATTGAAGATACTTAAAGACAAAAACGACAGAAAGAAAAGAAACAGGTGGAATCGGTCAAAACTAAATAAAGATAATGCAAACAGACAATTCTGCACTAAGTTAAAAGAAAAACTACTAGTCCTAAAACCATCGAACATAGATGAAACATGGGAAGACATAAAAGATAGTATCTTAACAACAGCAGAGGATTGAAAGGATTGGTACAATGAAGAATGCGAGCAAGCTAGTAAAGACAAGGATAAAGTAAGATACAGGTGGTTGGCCACAGGGAAACAAGAAGATCTCCTACACTATCAAGAGAAGAAGAAAGAGTCAGACAAATGTTGCAGAACTAAAAAGAAGAGATGGATTGAAGACTTACTGCTGGAACTCGAAGCTAATAGTAACGATAATGCAAGACTATATAAACACATAAAAGCACAGAATAATAAAAAGATACGGGCAAATATTGGAAAAAAGGAATGGGAAACACACTATAGAGAATTGTTCAAAAAGAAAGACGATGCTGAAAATACAGAAAATGAAAAACAAACAGAAAATAGGAATGAAGAACAATCAGAGCCTCCCTCATACAGCGAAGTATTGGCGACCATAAACACATTAAAGACAAGGAAAGCAGCAGAACCAGATGACATTATAAATGAGTTCTTCAAAAAAGACGGAGAAGAACTAGCCCACAGAATCCACAAGCTGATAGAATATCGAATATGGGAAGAAGAACGCATGCCGAACGACTTAATTGCGGTCTGATAACACCAATCCCTAAAAAAGGCGACAAGACGAAATGCACTAACTACAGGGGAATCACGCTATTAAATACAATGTACAAAATATTAACTAATTTGATCAGACAAAGAATAGAAAAAGAAACGAGAACAAAAATAGGTGAATACCAACATGGATTCAGAGAAGATAAGTCAACAATAGATGCAATACACATTGTAACGCAAATCGTCGAAAAAAGTTACGAGCACGGAATATATCTACATATACTGTTTATTGACTACAAACAAGCCTTTGACAGTGTAATAAGGGAGGAGTTAATTAATGATATGAATCAACTAGGCATTCAAGAAAAACTAGTAAGTCTCACGAAAATGACGATGAAGGAATCCAAGGTACGAATCTTAACAAGGGAAGTCCCGTCAGATGAAGTACAAATGGAGGTAGGTGTCAGACAGGAAGACTCCCTGTCAACAACATTATTTAACATTGCCATAGAGGGGGCAGTAAGAGCAGCCAAAATTAGTGGAACTATTATCGAATCTTCAGCCCAACTGCTAGCGTATGCAGACGATATTGCACTGGTTACTAGAGCTTTAAAAACCATGCAGAGTATAATATTAATACTAGATAAAGAAGGAAAGAAGAGAGGGCTAGTAACAAACCAAAGCAAAAGGAAATACCTCAAGTGCTCAAGAGAGAATACGAACACCGAGAAAGAAATTAAGCTTGGTGCATATACATTTGAAAGAGTACACCGTTTCAAATACTTGGGAGTGATGATGAATGGCAGAAATGATAGAACGGATGAAATAAATGAACGCATCCCACTCGATAATAAAACCTACTGGAACTACCAAAAATTCTTGAAAGAAAAGCACATTAGTAAGAGAACCAAATTAAAAATTTACAAGACTGCAATCAGGCCAGTGATCACCTATGGTGCAGAGACGATGTGCCTAACACAAAAAGATGAAATGAGGTTAGAAATCTTAGAGAGAAAGATAATTCGACGAATAATGGGACCGGTGAGGATAAGTTTAGACGAATTTAGAAGATTAACCAATGAAGAAATTAAAGAAGTCATCCAGGGTGAAGACATATCTAATCAAGTTCGTGAAGGCGCAAAGGCTCAGGTGGCTGGGACACACAGAAAGAGCTAACCCAGATTCTACGCACAAGCGAATAACTGGCTGGAGACCAACAACAAAGAGACCAAAGGGAAGACCCAAACAAGATGGAGAGATCAAGTCTAGCCCAAGAGACATAAAGAAGCTGAGAATCTACAATTGGAAGGAGCGCTGTAAGGACCGGAAAGAATGGAGGAAAATTGTAGACAGGGCCAAGTCACACACGCTGCTATAATAATAAAAGACAACAGCGGACTGATTCTCCGCAATAAATGAATAAGAGTGAATAAGCCATTATGATGAATGAATGGTCTCCAAGGTACCTGGTGCCCAGGGTGGAACTCGTCGCCTGGAGTTTTATGTTATAATCATTAAAAATCAGTCGATAACCATTACTCGAGGGTTTTGGGGATCGCTGAGCACGAACTTCATGACGGCGATGAAATTCGTGCTCAGCTACCACCAAAATTCCCGAGTAATGGTTATTGACTGATTTTGATTATAACATAAAACACCAGGCGACGAGTTCCACGAGTTCGACCAGATACCTCCGAGATCATTGCCGACATGAAATTCGTGCTCAGCGACCCCCAAAACACCTAAGTAATAGTTTGGTTCAGCACCTGGTACCTCGGAGACCATCGCCCTCATGAAGTCCGTGCTCAGCGACCCCCAAAACCTCCCGAGTAATGGTTATTGATTGATTTTGAAAGATTATAACATAAAACTTTAGGTAACGAGTTCCACTCTGGGCACCAGTACCTTGGAGTCTATCACCGAGATGAAATTCGTGTTCAACGACCTCCAAAACCCCGAGTATAAGAATTGAACTAATTTTTGTCAGTATTTCCTGAGTTATAAATTTTTGATTTTCCATTCCTTCGAGATGCACTTTGAATGCATTTTTCTTATTGAAATTTTCATCTGACGGAGATCAATTTAGTTCACAAACTTTCCTGACACTCTCCTGAATCGAATGCAAAAAGTTGCATTACGATTCATCTTACTGCACAAAATTCCTAGGTTTTCGGCTTTTTAGTGCTTCGTTGCTTCGCCTATTATAGTAGATAAGGTGTCATAAACACCTTTTCTTAAAAGACATGTTGATAATTATGACAGTAGGGTTTAATCGGATTATCAATATGTTGTCCATAGGCTGCGACGTCATTTAGTACATGCAATAAAAGTGTAATTTGTTTATAATAATAAAAAAAAAATAAAATGGTAAAACTGTTGTATGAAGATAACGCAAAATTAACCTACATATTGGAACCAAAATACGTTATATTATTTGTTGCTTACAGAAGACAGACTTGTCTTCAAATATTTTTAAACATTTAAACACTTTTAAATAAAATCTACAGATTCTGTATTCCCCCTCAATCTATAATGCAGATTGAGGGGGAATACAGTGAAGAAAATATCAACAAAAACTGGGAAAAAATAAAGGCTGACTTAATAGAACCTTCAAAAAAGTATCTACGCAAACCCAAAGAAAAGAAAAAAGATTGGATGACAGACGAAATACTAAACTTAATGAACAAAAGAAGAGCATATAAGGACAAAAATAAATCGTTATACCAGCAAACACAAAACGAAATACGGCGACAAATTCGCATAGCAAAAGAAAATAATTGGTTAAAAGAAAAATGTGATGAAATAGAAACGCTACAACATAAACATGACAGCTTTAATGTACACAGGAAAATAAAAGAATTAACTAGAAAACCAGAATACAAACAAAATATACTAGTTGATGAAAAGGGAGACATAGTAATGGATACAGAAAACAAATTGTTGGTATGGACAAACTATATAGAACAGCTGTTTAACGACAACCGAGGCACAATAGATAACAAATATTTCGTTGAAGAGACTGGACCAGAAATAACAGAAAGTGAAGTAAAACACACCATTAAAGAACTGAACACTGGGAAAGCTGTAGGACCGGACAAAATACCGACAGAAATATTGCAACTTATAGCCGACTGCAATATACATGTCATTGTCGAATTATTTAATATCATATACAGAACAGGTATATTACCTAAAGAATGGCTTCTATCAACATTCGTGACTATAACAAAAAAGAGAAACGCCAGACAATGTTGCGAACACCGTATTATCTATCAGTCTAATGTGCCACATACTCAAAGTACATATTTCTAAAGATTATTCATCGTAGAATATACAAAAAGTTAGAACAAGACATTGGACAAACTCAGTTCGGATTTAGAAAAGCTCAAGGAACCAGAGAAGCATTATTTGCAGTAAATGTGCTAATACAGAGATGTTTAGATGTAAAGCAGGACATCTATGCCTGCTTCCTAGATTATCACAAGGCATTCGATACGGTGAAACATAATCCGTTAATAAAACTACTGAGAACAAAGAACAAAGAACATCGACACACGGGATATAAGAATAATAAATAATCTGTATTATGAACAAGAAGCTGTCATAAGAATAAATAATTTAAACACCAATAAAATAAAAATCAAAAGAGGAGTTAGACAGGGTTGTGTCTTGTCGCCATTACTGTTTAATGCATACTCAGAAGAAATATTCAAAAAAGCATTAGAAGATGAAGTAGCAGGCATAAAAATAAATGGCCTACCCATATGTGAAATTAGATACGCCGATGACACAATACTAATAGCAGAAACTATTACAGATCTACAAAGAATTTTAAATAAGGTTGTTGCAACAAGTGAAGAATTTGGTCTGTCACTAAACATAAAGAAAACGAAATTCATGGTTATATCAAAGAAAAATATTAGAAACATCAATCTACACGTAAATAATAAGACCGAGTTCAGAATTATAACTATTTAGGGACGAACATTAGTGAAACAAACGATTATACCAAAGAAATCCGAATTAGAATAGAAAAGGCTAGAAGTGCATTCACTAATATGAAACAAATATTGTGTAGTAGAGACCTCAGCCTAGATCTTAGAAAGCGAGTACTAAAATGTTATGCATTTTCTGTTCTTTTGTATGGTGTGGAGACATGGACTCTAAATAAACAATGCCTCAAACTCAATAGATTGGAAGCATTTGAGATGTGGACGTATCGAAGAATGCTGAGAATCTCCTGGACAGACAGAATAACCAATGAGGAAGTACTAAGGAGAATACAGAACAGCAGGGAGATACTGGATTCCGTCAAAATAAGAAAACTTCAATACTTGGGTCATATAACACGTTGTGACAGATATGAACTCCTAAAATTAATTATGCAGGGAAATATTCAAGGAAGGCGCAGCATAGGTAGGAGAAAAATGTCCTGGCTGAGAAATCTCAGAGAATGGTTTGGATGCAGCTCAACTGAACTCTTTCGGGCTGTAGTATCAAAAGTGAGAATAGCAATGATGATTGCCAACCTTCGTCGCGGACATGGCACGTAAAGAAGAAGAAATAAAATCTCGCAAAAAAAGAAGGACGAGAAAAGTCAAGAAAACTGAATAAAATTATTTAGAAACCATTTTAATCTCCCGGCATTACTAACGTTGGTCGAATACCATAAATATCAGAAATAAAATATTTGTTGGGAACTATTTTGATCGCTTGTGTTTATTTTGGCACAAGATTCCAAACTGCAAAACAATTTAGAATATCGTGACATTTGCCTCCTTTTATTCAAGGTCCGAAATTATGAAATAGCAACAAAGTGAAAGCGTCGCCGTCGTCGTCGTCGTACGGTGGCTCACACTTATCTCGATTAATTGATGTGGAAATTGAAATATTTCTCCAAGGAATACTACAAAATATGCAGACAATCTTTAGTGGATGGTCAAATTATTCAATCCGCGTGGTCATTTATTGTAATCTCTTCTGTTTAACCTGAAAATACAGGGTGTCCAGAAACTCTACCGACAAACGAAGACAGGAGAGTCCTCAGATAATTTTAAGACATTTTATCCCAATTCATCTAGTCCAGGGGTTCCCAACCAAGGGCGGATCCAGGACAGATCTTCGGGAGGGGCCATGAACTTTTTTTGGAAGAGATACCGTAGGTCTGAGGGACAATTTTTAAAAATTGGGGTTAAAATGGTGAAGGATAAATGGTTAAGGCACTTTTCACACACTTTTGAGTGCAATAAGGAAATGCAAAACTTATCGTTATTACAGTATTTTTATTATGTTCTGCATGAAATTTAAAGCAAATAAGGTCCTATATGTAATTGTTATAAAAGCAACGGTTCCAGAGTTACGGAGGGTGAAAAGTGGAGGTTTTCGATACTTTTTATATTTATTGAGCAATTTCTTCAAAGGCTTATCAGTCTTATTACTAACATAGCATTGGCCAGTGAAATAGCAAATTTTATTTACGAAACACAATCCAAAAAATATAAAAAGTAGGTATCGAAAACCTCCACTTTTCTCCCTCCGTACCTCTGGAACCGTTGATTTTATAACAATTACGTAAAGTACCTTTTTTGTTTTACATTTTATGTAAAATATTTCTGTATAGAATATTGTTTACGCTAAAGCACAATTTTAGAAATATTGACGAAAAACATAAAAACTACTAATTTACCGACTTCCCCCCCTCCCCCCCAAACTGGACGCTCAAAATGCTTTAACTTTTTATTGAACAACAATATGTGGACCATAAAAATTTGGTGTTGGAGGAAAACTTTTACTTTGGATGTCTGGGTTAGGCCTTTTTTGGACCAATTATACTATACTACCTCCGTAACTTTGGAATCGTTCATTTTAGAAGGATTATGCATAGAGCCTTTTTTATTTAAAATTTAATGTAGAACATTTCTGTATAGAAGGTTGTTCATGCTAAACCGCATAGTTTTAGAAATATTGATGAAAAACGTAAAAAACTACGAATTTACCGATTTCTCCCCCCTCTCCCCCACAAACCTGACTCTCAAAATAGTGTGACTTTTTTCTAAACATTATGTGGACCATATAGAACAATTTGGTGTTGGAGGATAACTTTCACTTTGGATGTCTGGGTTTGGGTCTAGTTGTACCATACTATTATTGGATTTCTCAGGATTCGAAAAAAAAAAAAAATGAATATCTTTAAAAAGCATTGGAGCAGAAATTTTGCGCCTAGGCCCTTAAAATTTTACCCAAAATTTTCAAATTTTTCATACACTTTTGAGTGCCACACAAACATTTGCGTCACAAATGTCAAGCACCTTTGTTACTTCATCTGAATATATATTCAATTCATAAATAGAATAATGTTTGTCTGTGTTACACCAATGTCGATGATAAGTGAAAACTGTTCATCTACTTTGTTCAAATCTTTTAATAGTTCCACTTCTTTTTCTCATTGGGAATCAGTTAGGAGTTTGGGAATAATGCCCCGTAGCCCCAAGCCTTCCAGTGAGGTGGCATGTAGTCTTGACGTTTAATCGGTACAAACATTATCTAGAAGAGGTATGTAAATCGAACGTCTGCAATATTCTTCTGGGCCACCTGGATTTTTTGGCTCTCTTAGTCTGTCTACCCACAAATCTAGGTAATTTCTAAGGTCCAATTCGTCTGCTCAGGGCCGGCGATAACGGGCCTGCATGGGATGCACTGCAGGCGGGCGCCCCTGTTCGGGGGGCGCCAAAATGACCTTTTTTCTGTCGGTGCTATACAAAATACTAATTTAAAAGGCACCGAAGGTCGCCTATGCTTCTTTTGTAGGCGGGCGCCTAATACCCTAGCGCCGGTACTGCGTCTGCTAATTCTTTAACTTCGATAAAGATCTTACTAAAAATTTCTTTGCAGTTAGATCTTTTATCTCTCAAAGTCGACATGGTATTGGAAACAGCCTTAGTCGCCAGGTTAGCATCAAGAGATTTTGTTTGTATAAGTCGGCTTAGTAGCAATGTTAATTTTAGTTTGTCAATCAGTGACATCAGAAATTCAGATATGCATAAAGAATTAAGCAAAATTTATGAAAGTATTGCAGTCTTGGGATCCTTCCATGTTTAGATAGATGTTAGTGCTTCAATTATATGTAACATGCCAGGTCTGAACTGGATTACCCTTTCATGGCGCTCAACCCATCTTGTTTCGCATAAACTTGTTAAATTTTTTCTGAGGTCCGAGGTTCAGTTTTAAATTTCATTTCACTTGGCTGACATGTTAAAAAAATGAAATTACTGACACTTTATTGTTCCCACTGTGTTTCTGATGGACGATACATTATAAGGAGTTGAAATGGAGTTGTTTAAAATATGATTCAGGCAAGGACATTTAAGTGCATTTTTTGCGATCTTTTTTATTTCTGTTATTGTACCGACTGCTTCACCGACTGCTTTATTGCACCGACTGCTTCAGAGCTCATTACTCTACAACTGTCAGTACCGATTCCTATACCTATATTTCTTCGGATCCAAGTGCAGTTCTTTCAACAAGTTTAATACTTTAAATATGTCAAATATGATGAACCGAAATAAGAGTAATAATTTGCACTTTGAACCTGATTCATTATGAACGTGGCAAGCGGAATATGTGTTTAAAACTAAAAACATTTGAACTGCAAATAGCAAATATTATTTAAATTTAAGTTTTTTTAAATTTTCGGGAGGGGCCATGGCCCCCATGGCCCCCTCTCTGAATCCGCCCTTGTTCCCAACCTTCTAGCAACTGCGTACCACCTGAAAAATTTTGAAGATTTTGGCGTACCACCAAACCCCCGGGGGTGGGCTGGGGCATGGAATGGAAGGTCCCCTTCCCCCGATCCTAATTTTATTAGAAACATATTTAGTATCAGAAACATGTCAAATTAAAAAAATTAATATTAGTCATTGTATATCGAGATTAATGCCAAACTTGTTTCAGTTTGCCTGTGATTAAAGTGTCAATTGCAGGAATAATTGAACTTACATAAATAATTATTTTATTCTCAAGTCCTCTTTCCTCTTCAACATTTTTTAGTTGATTTCTATATTTATTTATTTATTTTTTACATTTGAATAACTAGTTTCACACAAGTAACTATTGACAAATGGCATCAAAAACAGCATAGCTTGTCGGGAGAGCATTTCGTACTCGGAATTACACCCGATACAGAAGTCAATTAAGGATTTCTCTTTAAAACATATCTTTCATAGAATTGTCTTCTGTTAAATCGATGAATGATTTCTGCAATTCCAATTCATTTCAATTCTGATACAGTCAAGTTTGGAATAATTTCAGAGAAATATTTATTAAAACTTTCTTGAAGAGATTCCAAGTGAAGAATCACATCAGCAAGCACATCTGGTATTACAGATATTTCGTTTTCTTCAAAGAATGTTGACAGCGTAGGAAAAGCAGAGACAGTCTTCGCCTGTATTTGAGAACATAATATGTTCTCAAATATATCCTATATTATAGGAACCAACTTTTTCTTGAAGGAGTTTATGTTTTTATTGGCTGTGAAGGGAGTTGTGTTTACTCCCTGAAGACCCTGTATGCAACAAAGAATTTTAAACTTGCCACCCATATCTTCACACATCAAGGAGAATAATCTTGAATTAAGAGACCTAGCCTTTATGAAAATAACTTTCACAGCATGTGATAAAACGGAGATCATATTTTCCGACATACCTTTAGCAGTTAATTCTTCTCGGTGTATGATACAATGTGTACTTCGGCATCCAGGAGCAACGTGTACTTCGGAATTTCCACAGCAGCCGGTAGTAAAAGAGTCTCACCTATTAATTATGTGAGTCTTTCCATCCTTTGCCATTTTATAACTATAAACTTATAGCAAGGTAGAACGCCTTTATTAAGTTTGTATCAGTATTTACAAAGCTAGTCATGCATTTATTTTCTTTCTTAAAAAGTAGATTTTCTTTAAAAAAATTCGATCGGCAACCAAATCAGAGTGTTTTGTGTGTTGATGACGCAGCAGCATGGATGTATACTGTACTATAAAACCGTACTGTGAGTAATCGCTTGTTTCACCCACGCGACGCGTACCACCTGAAATCTTCCCGCGTACCACCGGTTGGGAACCCCTGATCTAGTCCGAAAATGCTTCCTAAGGGAGCTAGAGCTCTTCGAATATGGCGTCTTGTAATCAGTTTTTCTTAAATACCTCCAGAACGCTTCTATTTAGAAAAACAAAAATTGGTAGGCATATTTTTCTTCCAGAGATAAATCGGTTCCATCCATTGCGAATTTCGAGTACCGGTCATAGGTGTCCGTTTTGGGTAGGGCAACGGTTAATTTAATCGCATAACTTTTTAAGCATTTTTGATACTGGATTATTAAATTGTGAAGTATTCTAGTATTAAAAGGTACTCTTGATTTAAGTCAGTAGTACACACCGTTTTCTAGAAAAATCGATTTGAAAATTTTTCGTTTTTTTAATTTGAAAAAAAAATTGAAAAAAATTTTCAAAAAAAAAAACGGTGTATTTTACCAACTTAAAGTAAAAGTAACTTTTAATACTAGAGTACCTCATAATTTAATAATCTAGAGTCAAAAATGCTCAAAAATTAAAGACAAAAAAATTATGCGATAAAATAACCGTTGACCTACCCAAAACGGACGCATATGACAGATACTAGAAATTCACAATTAATGAAATCGATTCATCTCTGTAATATAAATAAACGTACTAGTTTTCGTTTCTCTAACTTGTTTTTTTAAAAAAATTTTTGGATAATTCAAAAAACGAAAAGTTTTCAAATCGATTTTTCTAGAAAAGGTGTGTCCTACCGACTTAAAGCAAGAGTACCTTTTGGCATTAGAATATCTTACAATTTAATAATCCAGTATCAAAAATGCTTAACAGTTAAAGACATAAAAGTCATGCGATAAAATAACTCTTGCCCTACCCAAAACGGACGCCTATGACCGGTACTAGAAATTCGCAATAGATGGAATCTATTTATCTTTGGAAAATAAATATGTGTACCAATTTTCGTTTTTCTAAATGTAAGCGTTTTGAAGGTATTTAAGAAAAACTGATTACACGACGCCATCTTCAAAGAGCTCTAGCTGCCTTAGGAAGCATTTTCGGACTAGATGAATTAGGTTAAACTGTCTTAAAATTATCTCCTGTCTTCGTTTGTCGGTAGAATTTCTGGATACCCTGTATAAGTTCCGAATATAACGAGCGATCCACAATTATTTTCATCAAAGCTATCCGAGCAAAAATTACGTATGTCTTGTTTTAATCTGAATTTGTATCGTTTGTTTATAAATTAATTTTGATTAACATTATATTTCCCGTTTCTGGAATTCTGTTTCTGTTTCTGATTGGCCTGTTTCTCCTGGATTCACCTCTTCATGATTGCTATAAAAAGAGCATTTCACAATATTGTTTCCATGTCAGTACTATACCCTTCTGTGAATTGTTTTCGAAGCTATGGTAGAATTATTTTATTCTTAAATTATATAAGCATATTAATTAAGTACAATTCAAAGAATATTTAGTCAATCTTATTTGGACAATAAGAAGTCAAAATATTTTCAAAATAGTGGAACATTGGGTCCATTGGTGACAAATTTTGACAGGCACCTAAAAAAAATGGATATTGCGGTGGATATCAGAACTCGTCACTGGATCATACGAAACATAAAATTCAAAAAGATTTAATTACCTTATGAGTTTTATGAGGTAATAACGTCGAGTTTTTTTTTTATTTTTATTGATTTTTGAATTTTTGGTATCACTCAGAAATCAAAATATGAAATTTTTGGTAAAAATGTTGTGAACATCAACAGATTGATTATTGTTGAACAAAAAATAAGCACAAAACGAAAAATATCTCGACGGTGTTATCTCACGAAATGTCTAAAGAAAATGTAGGTATGCAAAATTGCAGGTGGATCGGTCAACTAGTTTTTCAGTTACAATGTCCACTGTCCACCGCATTTGAAAAAGCAGTTTTGAGACAAATGCGGTTAAAGTTTTGACAACTGCATCTTTATCTTTTTATTTGTCTGCCAAATCGTAAAGTGATGCACATTGGAATATGTTTTTGAATCGCGGAGGAATCTACAAAACGTTTTCTCACTACGCCCAAGCGTGCTGGCGCAAAGCCGAGGCAAAGCGAGTCGAAGGTAGGGATATTCTACACGCTTTTTCTCTGGTAATTTTACTCTGATGAATCTGAAATTATCAGAGAATATTCTTGAAAGTATGCACCTTTATTTAAAATAATAAAAAAATAAATATTTCAAACCATACCCCCCATTAAGTATTCTACTTTGGCAAACAGTTCTCTATAAAAAAAAAGATTTTTGACGTTCAGCGAGTTCTAGTTATTTGCATATTTCTTTTATGTGATTATTTTTGTCTCTTCTGATCGATGATCTTATTCATATGTTTACGTCTGCTACCTACAGTTTTTATTAGTTTCTAGTGGATTTGGAACATGTTTCTTCATTCTTCTACTAGGTTCAGTGTCTCATCAGTCATCCAACGTTTTTCCTTGGATTTTCTTTGGGATTTGTAGTATTTATTGCGTCTATAATCCACGTCTTTGTATGTTTCCATGTTTAATGAATCTTGCTTCAGTTTTTTAAAAATAATTGTCCTAGAATATTTTTTTCGATGACTTAATTTACAATTGTATTTAAAATTACATTTGCAATTTACAAAAGTAAGACTTAAAACACCTGGCTACTTTAAAGAAATTATATTAATTACCAGTGGCGTAGCTGAAGATTGCGGGGCCCCCGGCGACAATTTTTGTGGGCCCTCGTGTTATACACATAACGACAACTAATATCAGTATACTTACTAAAATATGTGTAAAAGTTGTCGCAATACTATATCTAAATTTACATTGAAAACATTAACTTCAAAACTTTTTTTGCTACAAGTTAGTTTTCGTCACAGCTGAGCTCATCGTAAATTTTTTTATGCGTTTTATCCGTTTATTTTTAAATTCCTATATAATCCCCACTATTCTGCTATTCCTGCTGCTTCTGATAACTAAACTAGTTTTTGCTAAACTTTTCAGAAATTTCCAGATTCAACAAAAACTCGGTCAATAATTTGCTACCCCGGTTGTTTGCAAATAATTTCTCTAAAACGTAAAATACTCTGGACAAGATCGTAAACGTAAAAAACTCAAATCTTTTTGACCACGTTGTTGTGTTATTATCTTGCATCCAGGCTGCTAACATTTTCTTGATATCTTGGTTAGCTCGCTCGACTGAACCTTGACTCTGGCTGTGCCTTGGTTTTCCATCAACTAATTTTTTCTCAGTATGACATTACCTCATTTATAACTGCATTACCAAACTCTCGGCCAAATGCATGGTGCGCCAAAAGTCAAGAATATATCCGTTAATAAAATTGATAAGCAACTTCTTCCGCCCTCTTACGTTGTAATGGTCTCTTCTTCTTCTTCTTCTTCTTTCTCGAAACTCCTTATGCCCCTTAGGGGAGTCGGAGGTTTTATTCATCATCTATCCATATCTTCCATTTCTTGCGGTCCTTTGCTAACTCTTTCATTTGTTGATGTGTTTTCCCTTTTTCCTGTCCAATTTCTATAATCTGATCGATCCATCTCTTCCTTGGCCTCCCTTTCCTTCTTTTACCATATCTTTTTGATTCCATCACCTGCTTTGGTAGTCTTCCCTGGTCCATTCTGTTAATGTGTCCTTACCATTTTAATTTTCTTTTTTGTATCTTGGTTATTATCGATTCCTGTTTCAGTCTTTGTCTAATATCTTAATTTCTTATTCTGTCCAATTTCGTTTTTCCTGCTATTTTTCTTAGCTGCTTCATCTCCGAAGCGTTTATTGTAGGTACTGTCTATTTTTGCATTGTTTACCCATGTCTCACTTGCATATATTAAAGTTGGTACAGAGATTGCGTTGTATACCTTCAGTTTTATTTCTTTATCTATTTCTTCCTTTCCAAATATTGTTTTATTTAGTGCATAGTAGATCTTATTTGCTTTTTTCGCTCTGTATGAGATTTCTTGATCTATCTTTCCATCCTCTGATATTATTACTCCAAGGTATTCAAACGTCGAGACTGTTTCTATTATTTCGTTTTTGCACCTAAATATCGTTTGGTTTATTTCTTCTCTTTTCTTTTGGGTTACTATCATGGTCTTCGTTTTCTTTACATTTACCTCCGTTTTCAAATTTTCTATTTCCTCCACCCCGATATCGATTAATTTTTGCATTTTCTCTTTATTGTCTGCTATTATTACTAAGTCATCTGCATCTAGTAATCCCTCCATTCTCACTGGTACTAAATTTCTGTACCCTATGGTTGATTGTAATTGCCTTGACCTTCTTTTAGCGCTCTTCATTACTCCATCCATTACTAATATAAACAAAACTGGGCTGAGACTGTCCCCTTGTTTTATTCTTCTCCTTAGGTTTATTATTGGCGATCTGTTTCCGTTTATTTGTACTTAGCAAGTAAGTTTCTATATGTACTTTTTACCACGCTTACTATCTTTTGCGAGATTTGCAGATCTTCCATTACTGACCATATTACTTCTCTATTTATAGAATAAAAAGCAGCTTTAATATCTATAAACGTAATATATAAGTCTTCTCCTATTTCGTTTTTCCTTTCAATTATATTTCTCAGTATGTATATATTATCTGTTGTTCCTCTTTCCTTCCTAAAAGCCGCTTGTTCTTCTTCTAGTTTTCCTTCCAGTTCTTTCCTGAGCTTCCTTTCTATTATCTCGGTGTAGACTTTATGCCGTTGTAATGGTCACAACAAAACAAATTTTGTTAAATGGTCCTGATAAACCATAATAACCTTGTAGCCGTGATCCTCTTGTGATTGCATATCGATCAAATCTACCTAACAGCGACTATTCATTTCTGAATGCAATATAGGTTTCGACACAAGACCTCTCTTCGCTCTACTCTTCTTCCGTTGGCAGGTTTCACTCATTAATATAAAATTATTGAACATATCAATTGTTATATTTGCGTATTTTCTGGCGGTTTTAGTCTTCAACCTATCGCAACCTCCATAACCAATAGCAACGTTTAAAACCTCCATAACCAATAGCAATACATAGTTTCAATTATGTCAAAAATGTTTTCAGCAGGTACATAATATTGAAATTTGTTCAAGATTTCTAGTTTTAACTGAATTTAGCAGTCTAATGTGGTTTTGACTAGTTAAAACTAGAATTTTCTAAAGCGCGTAGTTTCGTAACGCTTGCCCCACCATACCCCTTTCCTCTGCAGTTGTGTACGGAAAGGTGCTTTAATTGTATAAATTTTAAAATTTCATTTACAGCACCTTCTGCACTTTGGTCTAATATACGAATAAATCCCAAACAACTTCCGACAACTTCTGCTTTAGAGGGTAAATTATTTTCGTCGGCAGTTATTTTTACATACCGGAAAATAAAACTAAGCTGATCGTCTTTGGATATATCTTGAGTAGTATCAAGAATTATTATTGAATAAAAACAACTTTTTTTTTAATTAAATTAAAAACTTTGTTTTCAGTTTGTTAAGCCAGCAAATTTATAACTTCGATTTGTATTTGGGGGCTCATGTAATTTGTTTAAGTTATTGATTTTATCGATTAATTTAGCTAAAACAGGTTCATATTTAGCTAGTAAAAGAACCATCGACAAAAATTACCTCTTTGGGATTCACTTTCATCTAAACTACCAACATGTCCACGAATCGCTAAATTGCACCCAGAAAGAGTAAGAGTTATTAGGTACGTCAATTACCTGCTTCATTACTTCCTCCCAAATTCCCTATTTTGATGCTTATTAGGAAAATATGTTTTGGTTTCCAATGTAAAGAAAGTAGAAGTATTAAGCTTGAAGGATTTAACACAGAAAACACAAAAATAATGACTCATACGAGAAGAATAATGGTCCCAGGAAACATTATACATGAAGATGACATTGAAACGGTTGAAAAGTTTACATACCTGGGAGTAGAAATATATGCTGACGGATCAGAAGATGGAGAAATACGGAAGAGAATAACGCAGGCAAACAGAGCTTATTTTGCCCTCTCCCGTATATTTCGGTCTAAAAGTGTCCACCGAAATACAAAGATGAGAATCTATAAAACCTTAATTCGACCAATAACATGCTATGGCAGTGAAGCCTGGGTCCTGAAAGAAACATCCAAAAACAAACTCGACACATTCGAAAGGAAAGTACTTAGGAGAATACTAGGACCTGTGAGGGAACACGGAATCTTCAGAAGTCGATACAGCAACGAGCTTTATCAACTTTATAAGGAAACGCCCCTGTCAGACTTCATTAGAATACAAATATTGCAATGGGCCGGACATGTGATAAGAATGGGAGAGGATAGGCTACCAAAACGAGCACTGAATGCTAGAATGCAAGGAAAGAGACCGGTTGGGAAGCCACGAAAGCGCTGGGAAAACACAGTAAACAGCGACGCACAAGCCCTTTTAGGAGTCCGTGTATGGAGAAGAGCAGCCACAGACAGGCAAGGGTGGAGGCAAAAAATAAAGGAGGCCAAGGCTCAATTTGGGCTGTAGTGCCGTAGAAGAAGAAGATTTAAGGGGCATCTCCTAACGTCGGGCCCACCCCCCGCCTTGCGGGCCCTGCGGGCCTGTCAGCTACGCCACTGTTAATTACCCTTGTGCATGGTAACCAGAAAAACTAAATAACCAAATATACTTATAAGCATAAAAAAAACTCAATAAATTTAACACTTAATATGAATTTCTGGAGTTTAAAAAAATAACCTGGTATGAATTTTAAATTTTAAAATTCTTTATTTGTCTTTTTATATAATAAAGAATCAAAAGAATAGACAATTAAATACTTGTATTGGCAATTTTTGATTGGAAACGTTTCGAAAAGTCGCTGCCACTAATTTATGAATTAAATAAAAGTGAAAATTTGTCTACCTACACTGATTCTTTTATAACATAATCGTTACTGCTGCGTATACAGGTTCCTTGGGTAGTCTGATGCCAAATTAGTAAAATTCTTATAAAAAGTAACTTTCAAAAAATAAAATATTTGTAATTTTATTATACAAAAAGATGTATGCCACGAATTTGTATGAATTTTTAGAGGTAGCGACAACTTTTTTTCCAAAAATCGTGTTATTTTTCGTTTTATTGAATTAAAGAAGTAAAAAATTCATACTCCCAGTATTTGAGTGCCTTTATTTTTCCCTAAGATTTTTTTTCTGAGAATATCATCAACCTAAATGAAAAAATCTTTAAAAGGGCCTAGAAAATAAATAGACTGTCTAGAAACAGTCTACTTTTATTCGAGGGTCTCTTTATATCGACTTTATGCTAATTTTATAGGATTTTTTAAATTTCTCTAAATAATTACAAGGGTTTAAAAAATTTCTGTCGTGGTATAATTAATGACATGGATAAATTTATGAAAAAATGTTTTAATGAAGTAATGAATTTTTATTTCTCTTGTGAGTTGTGAGAATATTTACTTATAATCTTTAGTCTTCGTGTATCCTGGTGATATAATTTTCTGGTCCTTTTCTCGATCACTTTCTTCAGTGGCTTATACAAGAGCCTTTCTTGGATAATTTTATTTGTTACACTATCCTGCCATTCTTCTTCTTCAAGTTCCATCATCTATCGAAGTTTGGAAATCAATATGGCTATGCGTAGAGATTGAAATTACTGGATCCAGCGCTTTGTTTTACATGCTGGATCCAGCAAACCGGGCTGGATCCAGCAGCGCGGATCCGCAAACGTGTCAAATTCGAAATAGGTTACTTAACACATTACCGCCCAGCGTCCTCGTTTGAGGACGGTTTGTTTAGGTGGGGATAAAACAATTTCTGGGTGAATATTTTGTAATTGCCTACCTCAGTGGTTTAGTAGAAGCACTACCGTAGGCATAAGTGTATGTATTCATGCTTTATTTTTATTTGACGAAATACTAGCCCAAGGCGAAAAGTACGATTTTTAAGTTTACTGAATTATACTTACATCGGTGTGCATAAGTTTTTTATATACAAAGGTAAGTTCTAAAAATTTGTATTTTTTTATTAGGTTAGATCCACAACTTGCACAAAAAAATACAAAAAAGGACGCTGGGCAAATTCATATATTTTGTGTAAAAAGTCTACATTGGCATTTTTAGTAACTAATTATTTTCTTCGATTCTAGGATGAGACAAAAATACTTATTAGAGAAAATGTTTAGAGAAAACCGAACTGCAAAGTGTCTTACCAAACAATAAAAATACCTAGAACAGAAGCTTTGAAGTGCATATGACTGGTGCTTTGACAACAACAACACAGTAAATGTGTTTCTATTGGAACCAATTATGATACGGTTTTTCTCACCAACCAAGTTCAACAACGGAGTAAAAAGGAAAAAAAGAAAGTACAAGTTTCCCAACTATCCGCTATTTCCAATATATGGGTGGCGTGGCTCACCACGACTGGTTGTAAGAAAAACACCATATATCTATAAGAGGAAAAAAATGGTATTGTTGTCTTATTACCTACACGAATGATAGATATGGCTATCGTAAATGGGTGCATGCTATACAACATGATACATAAGGGAAAACTATGTCCATCAAAGGATTTAGGCGACAAGTGGCTTATTCATATCTAAAAATTGGACATGACGTAAGAATAAGCAAAGGTCGTCCATTTAGTCTTTCAAGTACATCAAGAAGCAATATCTCTGAAGACACTAGATATGATAGTAAAAACCACATTGTAGCAAAACGAGAAAAAGAACGAATATGTCAAAATCGAAGCTATACGTCAAAACCGCGAAAATATTTCCAGAAATGTAATGTAACGCTTTGCGTGTCGATTTGTTTTGAACAATTTCATAAAAAAATATAGGATTTATATAAACATTTTTTAACTCGATACTATATAATATGAATATAATTTGAAAAAGTACTAAATAAACTTATTTTGCTAAACTAAATTTTGTCTTTAATTTCATAGTAATTGAGCCCAGCGTCCTCAAATGAGGACAGGTGATTTTTCAAAAATTTCAAAAGAAAAAACAAAAACACTAGTAGGACATCATTTTGTACCTCAAAATATATTACGAAACAAAAAATTACGTTAAAAATGCAAAAAATAATAATCTGGGCGTTAATGGGTTAATGTCTTCATTAGCCTCTTTATTCAAAGCCGTGAGTTGGCAACTTGCTTTTCTATCGCGCTAGCAGTAGCTCAGTATGCTGGAAAGTTTCTACAACCTAAAAGTTTGCATCGATAAAGCGTTGATGGACATTGATTCTGCGGTAATATTCTCTGCTGGCGAGTGGTCAATAATCAATGAGTTGATCGCCACTCTTTAACTGGTGAAACTGGCTGTAGAAAGCTCTTTGCAGAAGAGAGTCCACTTTTATAATGGCCGACACAACCATGAAATTTGTTTTAGACAAACTAAATAGCCAGGACTCTAGCTTTAGTGCCAATCCATCGGAAGCATAAGGCAACAGAATCGCGGAACGGCGCCTCTCTGAAATTACAGGTACATTAGTGTACTTACAAAATCCAGAAAAGTATGACGAAGGACTAAACAATCCTGGTTTTTTCCCCATGCCGAAAAAGAATGCAATGCGACAAGAGATGAAAATTTTGTTGAGTCGTATAAATAAACAAGTGATTGTGGAAACAGTGCAAGAGGCAAGAGGACATAATGGAAGAAGATGGGTCAACTAATCCGGAGCTTGAACTTGAGATTGAATTGAATCAAGAAAGAGGAAACTTTTATAACCAAAGATAAACTGGTTCTCTAAAAGATTACAAAATTATTTTGGAAAAGGAAATGGCCGTTTATGAGACAGAAAGAGTGAAAGGCGATCATTTGTCCATGGTCTATGACTATTTGATGACCTTAAAACCGACCAGCATAGAGGTCGAAAGGGCTTTCTCCGCAACCGGTTATATGTACAGTTCTGTGCGATTTAGGTTAGACGATAGATAAAATACTTGTAGTACCTACTTATCATCTTTTCTTTCTGACTTCTTTCAGCTGGTGTCTGTTGTGGAGCTACATAATGGGACTACATAATATAACATTGTAGCTATAATATAGGTCTGGTGTAATTGGATCTTATTGGGCTGCGATACAGACTGTTGTTTATGGTCTCGAATATGTAGGACTAAAATTATCTTCCTCATTGATGATGCTTTCATCTTTATTCGTTGCGTGTTTCTAGTGAAGTTGAGTCTTTGGTCGAGGTGGACTTTCAGGAACTTGACGACATCTCCTTAAATTCTGTTCCCTCTTGGTATGATATCTTCTCATGGGTACCGGGTCTGCTGATTGAGGATGATAAATTGGGTCTTCTCCGCATTGAACTTAATCTTACATTTATGTGTGTATTCCGCTATTCTCTCAAGGTGGTTTATAAGTTTGTCGATGATTCTTCTGTTATCTTCTGCTACTGTATAGATTACTGTGGTATCTGCGTATAGGACTGTATTAGTTCGGGCATCATTAGTCAGATCTGAAACAAAAATATTGTATGATAATGGAGATAAAATGCTGAACTGTGGCGTTCCTTCTTGAACTACGGTCTGCTGCTATCTGAAACGTTCTGCTTGTTAAGTACCTATACATATTCTTTTTCTACTTCTCCAGTCAGTTTGCATTCACTCCTGAACAACGGCCTCTCCATGAGTTCCACACTTTCCTCTGTTTTTGTGCTACTTAGTACCAGTTTCTCCCCACCTTTTTTTGATGATATCTTCTTCTGCATGTGCCATCTCATCTAAGAAGGTCGGTAACTATCATGGCAATTCTCACTTTCGATATAGCTGCTCTAAAGAGATAAGTAGAAGCGAGTTAAACCAAGCTCTTAAATTGTTTAACCAGAAAATACGCCTTCTTCCACGACTCCTTCTACCATGTACTCTTGCTTATATTATTGATTGCAACAAGTTATAACAGTCGACTCTCATGACATGTCCCAGATACTGCAGTTTTCTATGATGCCGTCTAGCCACCGTTTTTGTGATATCCCTCTACTCTGACTGTCCTCCAGAGAAACTCTTAACATAACTCGTTCGATGACCCTATACTTGTGTATTGAATAAATATGAGGGTATTCTTGTGAGCTTCATTTTGAAGATAAAAGTGTTTTCTAAACTGTGTCATATAACTTTGAATATAGAATAGAATAGAAATATGCTTTATTGTCGTGAAAAATTTAATTAATTTATTTAGACAAAGCTTACAAGAACCACAAATTAGAACAATAACAAATAACAAATGCAATTTACTAAAATTATATAAATCGTCAATATAAATAAAATATAATGAAGTGAAACAAAAAACAGTAACAATCTATTGCAAAATGTAAAAAAAAATTGCAAATTGCATAATCTACCTAAGAAATTTAATAAGTTAAGCTGCTGCATATGACACTCAAATATAGATTAAGATTCTACTTATAAATAAGAATACTGTACTTTCTTAGTTATTGGTTAAGAAACTCTGCTATTGAATAATATGGTCTTTAAGATAAATAGGCTTTAGTAATTTTACGGAACTTGGGGAAAGATGTTGCAGATTTAAGTTGTAGAGGGAGATGGTTGTAAAGTTTTTTTTTGCAGAATATAATATAGATTTCTTTACTAACTGACTGGACGGGATCGGTAAATAGATGTCAAAGGTAAAATTTCTGGTGGAATAGTCATGTCTAGGTCTTGCTGGAAAGACATGTAGATGTTTACGAATTAAGCAAAGAGTTTCTAAAATATATAGAGAATGTAGTGTTAGAATCCTGTGATCTTTGAAGTAGCTTCTGCAATGTGTTGTTCTTCTGAGGCCAAACAGATATCTTATTGCTCTTTTTTGTAATTTAAAAATAACATCGGATTGGGGCCGTACCAGAACCCCAAAAAGGGAGACCATATAGAAGATGGGACTCTAACAAAGAAAAATATGTTATTTTGGAAGAGGCTAAATTCATTTCCTTCGAAACAGATCTTATTGCAAAGCAAGCTGAGGATAGTTTCTTGCTTAACACATCAATATGAAGGGACCATTTAAGGTTGCTATCTAAAAAAATACCAAGAAACTTTACAGAATCAACGATACTGATCTGGCTGTTATGAAGAGGTAAGGGTTGAAGTTGAAGAGCTCCTTTATAGGTTAATGCTACTGTTTTATCTACGTTAAAAGAGAATAAATTTGAATCGGACCAGGATTTTATTGTGAGTAGATCAGAAGTTATAGTAGCATAAAGAGTTGCGATATTTGAGTTGCTCCAAGTGATATTGGTATCATCAGCCAAAAAAAACTTTTCCCTCGATTTTTAAGCTAGTGATGTCATTAATAAAGATAAGGAAAAGTAGAGGACCCGATACTGAACCGTGTGGTACCTCATATAAAACATTTTTGAGACTAGAGTCGGTATCATTTGCTCTAACCAGTTGTTTCCTATTATCCAAGTAAGATTGAAACCAGTTCGAAGAAATACCTTGAATTCCATAGAAATCTAGTTTTTTTATCAAAATGTCGTGATTTAGGATTTACACAATCAAAGGCTTTGGCATAGTCACAAAAAAACAGTGGCAGTGTGCAGATTATTGTTTAATGCTTGATAAGCCTCATGTAGTACAGAAAACATGGCATCTGTGGTACATTTATTATTATTTAAAAAGCCGAACTGATTTTGTGATAAAATATTGTTATCAACGAGAAAGGACATAAGTCGGGCTTTTATGAGTCTCTCAATAATTTTGGAGAATACCGGTAGTAATGCAATAGGTCTATAATTGCAGGCAATCTATTTTTCACCACCCTTATGAAGAGGAATAATGATGGCCATCTTTAGGCACTCTGGAAATGTACCTTTCTCAAAAGAATCATTAATTAGAGAGATTAGGACTCCCAACACACTGTCTGGGAGATTTGAGAAAGTCTTTATGGATAGTCCATCAGTACTACAGCAAGATTTGCTTTTGATACTATTGATTGTTTGAATCAGTTCAGATTTATCAACCTGACAATTTTGTCCAATATGGCCATTCCTATTCTTCTATTAACTACAAGTTCAAACTCAGAAAAGTCCTTTTTGCCACATTTTACATGTGGTGTGTACCACATCCTCCTAAAAGTGGTACCTAAGCGATACCCCAGAAATTTGTCGAAAGCTGGGAGGAAAATGAACACGAAAATTATAGAAAATCTTTACTTAAAATCTCTTTATTTTGAATATAATGAGCAATTTGAAATATGAATATGCATACATAGAGGGAAAACGTAATACAGTAAAACCTCCGTTAACCGAAATAATTGGGGGGAAGGCCGTTTCTGTTAACAAGAATTTCGGTTAAAAATAATATTGTTTTTTTTTGTATTCTTCTTGTACCAAATTACATAGTATTGGAGAGATATAGCTGCAAAACATCGTTGTCAAAGGAAAACACAAAAGAAAATAGAAGATTTCTTTAAAAAAACACTCTAATCATTTTCATTTTCGTTAATTTTATTGCTTTCTTTAAATTTACTTTTTATTGACGAAATTATTGAAACTGTCAGCCATTTCGGTTAAACGATGTTTCGGTTAAAAAGGTTTCGGTTAACGGAGGTTTTACTGTAATATGCATAAATAATAAAAGTAATCGTGGTCCAGAGTAATCTCTAAACTTTGATAGAATACGGCACTGTAAGAACCGTTTTAATCAGCAGTTAATTTCAGTTTGTTTGAGTTTTGTGTATTTGAGTTGTTAATGACAGATTAGCATTATTATTGTTAATATATTGATCAAATAACGAACGCTGCAGAAAAATAGTTTATTACAAGTAACTTTTATAAGGAAATACGAAATACAAATAGCAAAAATAAAAAAAGGCAATATACAAGAAAGTATCACAATAAATAAATAATAATATGGTTCTTGCAGGTCCCTGTGTAAGCCAAACGTCCAAATTTGGAAGTTACAGGGAATTACGTCAGAAAGAAGTTGTACAAGGTTTTTATTTAACCAGATAACCCCAGGCCGTACAACAGTTATGCTAAAAAGTATGAAAAATGGTAATTTTTAAAGACTCAAATCAATCAGATCGAAATTGGCTGTATTTTTTTTATTATCCAGTTAATAATTCAACAATATACAAGTTCAATTTAAGCATAAATGAAACAAGAGCTATAGCTATGTTGGTTTTATAATTTAAAAAATATCAGTGTTATAAAAAATGGTTTTACAGTAATTTAAGTAAAATATTTTTAGTTGTAAAATTAATTAAGTAATATATTTTAGTACCTACAGAAAGATTTTTTATTAACTCTAAATAAACAATATAATAAATATAATTTAGCTCTCCAGGGATAGAAGGCCCATGGTGTGGTTTACTGTTCTTTTCCATTTTTTTCTATTTCATGCCTTATTTTCCCAATTTGGGATTATAAGTTCTTCTGTCTTTTTTCAACATTCTTCTTCCACGTGGTTTCGGGCTTAACTTTGTTTTTCTTTCTTCCTATTCCTCCCGTTAATATTCTCTTGGATAGTATCGTGTTTGGCATCCTTTGAATATGTCCCAACCATCTTAGTCTTTGTAATTTTATGATCTCTACTAGGGATGGCGGTTGTTGACAAAAACACCGATTTTCGGTTATACCGGTTTTTTTACCTACAGTTTAACCTGGCGGTTATAACCGGTCGAAAAAACGGGTCTAGGACGTTTCATCGCCGCCGTTTCGATGCCGCCAGTTCGATGCCGATGCCGGCCGATTAATCGCCAGTCAATTAATCGCTATCTGATATATTTCCGAATTTTCGACAGTTACAATTATTAGTTATTTTTAGTATTAATTAGGAATTCTAGGAAATGCGAGATATGACGGCGATGAACCGGCGGCATCGAAACGGCCGGCGATGAACCGGCGGCATCGAAACGTCCCATTCCGGAAAAAACCGGTTATTCCAAAAACCGGTGTTAGGTTTTTTTAGTCATAGCTAATACCAAATAAGTTACATTTAAATTGCACTTTAGTTTGCGATACTACATTCGAATCGATATCAGTCCATATCAGTATAAAAATCAGACATCAGTGTTGTAAAATCGGTTCTAGTCAGCTTAAAGTTTCTCATTTATGCACGGGGGCGAAAAATTTTCCCATTTTTTCTCTAAATTCAGTATTTTTTCCACTCATCCGGTTTTTTACCGGTTATTACTTTAAAAAGAAAAAACCTGTTATAACCGTGACAAAAAAACAACAACCGGAAAAACCGATTATTGCAAAGGAAAAAAACCGGTTTTAGGTTTTAACCGGTAGGTTTTTCCCATCCCTAATCTCTACGATATTCGGTCCTCCATACATCTTATGTTCTGTTGATTTTGGCCTCTTTGGATAAAATTTCCAGAAGAATACTGAATAACATTGATTGCAGTTGCACCCCTCACTGACTTATCAAATTATCTGTTTCTTTTCCATTTATTGTAACCCCATTCTATGTTTCTGTCAGAAGCTTGTTTAAAGTCGATGAATAGGGCCACTGTAGGTCCCATATTCGTAGCTTTCTACGTAGTAGAAAGTATACAGTGCTAGTCAAAAGTCCGTACCCCCCTCGCATCTTTTGAACGGTTATACCTATAATAGTGAAATTTGGAGGAAGGAAATAAACGGACGTAAACTTCTTAACTAGTTATGACAGGTGACGTAATAGTGACAGATGACGTTACAGAGCCACTGTGACCGATAATTTTAAATAGGACCTTATGGTAAGTGATACCTCGTTTGAAAGGTATTTAGAATACCTATTCAGTCATACTAACTTTTTTGAGTTTAGGTTGATTTTGATTTTGGTGAATAAATTAAATAAATATAATATTGTAGTTTCGAATTTAATTAATAAAAATTCAAATGTCCACCTATGGATTTTTTGTCGAAAAAGTTGACGTTTTTTAATTCTCTAGTAGTTTTTACGTCAACGTCAACCTGTTTGACAAGTAATCATAGGCAGAATTTTGAATTTTTATTAATTAAATGCGAAACTACAATTTTATATTTATTTCATTTGTTCATCAAAATTAGCTTAAACTCAAACAAAATTAGTATGACTGAATAGGTATTTTCAATACCTTTCAAACGAGGTATCACTTGCCATAAGGTCCCATTTAAAATTATCGGTCACAGTGGCTCTGTAACGTCATCTGTCACTATTACGTCACCTGTCATGAGTAGTTAAGAAGCTTACGTCCGTTTATTTTCTTCCTCCAAATTTCACTATTATAGGTATAACCAGTGCTGTTTTTGTAATAATATAGGTTCCGGTACGCAATGTTTCAGGAGTCTGGGGGGAGTCAGGCCCCTGGAAAACTTTGTAAATTTAGCCTCAAAAAGGGCGTTTTAAAGCTATTTGGGAGCAAGGAAGAAATTTAAGAATTGTGTATAATTTGACCTGAATACTATAAAAAATCTAAGGCCATCTCTACTTTGCTACATCATTGATAAAATAACTACAAAAATTATTTTTCTCAGAAAACTTGAAATTTTTGACTCCTATTAAACTTGTGGTTTCTTAACAGGTATGTCTGCTTTTACTGGAAAAAACTCTATTTGCTAAGTAACTGGCCTACTGTAGAAATTTAGTCTTGTACACATTTCAAGGGCATATTATAAAAAACGCACAAAATCTTAGTTTACATGTTTTATTGCATAATTTTCCAAATAACAGTTCAAAAGTAACAAATTAGTTAGTATTCAGTAACAAATTAATCAGTGTAAGTTTTTAGATCATAGCTACATTTTACAAGAAAGAAAGCAATAAATTTGAAAACTTACAGTTTATAGAACTGTCCAAAGTTTGGAGAAGTTTTTGTCGTAAGTCTCTTCTCTGCCTCTTTCCTTGCTGTTTGTGTCCAATGCTGAGTGCCGTCCCCGAAGCAGCCACGAATTCACGTACTTCGAGGGTTCAAATCGAGTAAGAGGTGGGCCGTTTAACTTCACAAACATTAATGAAGAAACAGTTTTTGTGAGTAGGGAAGCTGTGCCATCAGTAATTATCAGGTTCATTTGGGAAAATCCGCTTTCACACTCATTGGAAGATATTGGTATTGCCTTTAAAGCTGTTGTCAAACGTAGCAAATTTTCTGGGTAGCTATTGTTCACACAATTTTCCCCCAAATTTCTACAATTGTCAAAAACATATTCTCTGAAGGATTTAATTGCCTCTCGTTTGTTCACTTGTAGATGAACTGCGAGCGCTTCAATGTATGTTTCCCGAAAAGTATTGTCTTTAATGTTTTTGGGCCAAGCGTTTTTGTCAACTTCATCTTCTTCAAGTGCCGTCTCCTAATCGGAGGTTGGATATCATCATCACTATCTTTACTCTATCCACCGCTGCTCTAAAGAGTTCTATAGAACTGTATCTAAAAGTCCCTTAAATTCTTTAACCATAACACTCTCCTTCTTCCTATACTCCTTCCGCCTCTTATCTTTTGTCAACTATGCGTGCACAATTGGCCAACACTGCAGCGTCTCCACTGAGCATCCTCTTTTCGACTGATTGAGCAGGGTGGTCATAAAACACAACAGCATTGATTGGGTCTTCATTAGATTTCACATACAGTTCGATTCCCATAAAACTTCTGTTGTTGACAGCTGTCTCAGCTTGCGCATAAAACATTCCAGGACTGCCTTTTCGAGAAACAAACGTGTTCATCAAAATCTGAAGTTTCTTGTTAGCTTGAAATAGGTCAAGGTCTCGATGTTGCAACTCCTCACTAACATCAGATAGTTCTTGCAGTGCGTCGCACATCAGTCCCTAATCCAAAATGAAACACGTTGATGTCAGCTTTCTGTGTAGGCCTTCGTATTTGGATCTTTCCAAAGGATCACGCGTCTGGTCTACTTTGGCTGCTGCAAAATGGTTGGTTAAGACCTCATAATTTTCCCAAACGGCCGAAACTGTGCGAAAACTTGATGCGACCCACCGCGTGTTCAACACTCTACCGATTTTTAACAGTTGTACACCAAGCTCATCGGCACATACGTGCAGCTCCCGACTGTTCTTGGGCGAGGCGTGATACAGTACGTATAGTTTGTCTATAAATCCCTTGATCCGGTTTATACTTGCCATTTTCTTTACCACGTCACTCACACACAACTCAAGTCTATGATTACAGTAATGCCAAATAACAATAGATGGAAACTTCTCTTTCAACAGTACACCAACCCCAGACTTCCCTTCAAGCATCACTGCTGCTCCATCACATGCCAAAGCAACAAGTAAACTTTTTAAAACGTTTTCATCTATTTTGTGCCCTTCAGGGCATTTCATAACAGATCTAAAAATTCCACGAGACGTCACATTTTCCAGTTCCACAAGGTCTAAAAAGAAGTTCACAGGTGACTCCATATATAAATGTTTTAGGCACACTCTAAGGTACAAAATAAATGTTGATTTTTTACTTAATGTCGTTGACTCATCAATAATAAGCGCAAATTTATCAGTCCCTTCTACAATTTCCTGTACAACTTGTTTCTTCATTTCTGAACTTATGTGAGCAATTATATTAGCACAAGCGTTCCGTAAATGTAAAATTCTGCCCATATCTAACCCGTTTAACTCTTGAACATCTATTTCTGCCTCAAAGTGGCTGAAAGATTGATTTTCCTTTGCTATATTATAAGCAGTTCGAAAAACTCGGCCGTTACTTTTTTTTCTTTTGACACTGTTTAAAAAAAACCTTTTCTAACGTTTCTTTCTTTGAATCTGCAAAAATCTTAACAGCGCAGCTTCATGAGCAGCACTAACTTTGTGATCAAATATCTTTTTTTTTTAGTCAAGTTTGTTGCTGAGCTCGACTCTCTACAGAACTACTATCATCACATTCAGTCCACTGCTTGACCATTTTCATACCATTTTTTTTCTACACCCAGAGATCCAACTTTTCTGCAAACGTCACAGCCTAAGGCCTAACTTTTTGTTTTGTACAATAAGCCAATCGTTTTTCCTACAATGTTCACTCTTTTGTTCAAAAGTCCAACAGTCTGGCCAGTGTTTATCACCTTCTTTGGACTAGATACTAGTGAAGGCGTTTGATCCAATATCACTGGAGATGTTAAGCATTTTTGAAATTGTTCATCTAGTTTTTGTTTTTTGGGCTGGTTAAAATAATTAGTAATCTTCTGCATTTTTGAAGCAACACAACACTTTCATACTAAATGAGCGGAAGAGGGTAGCAGATTAGGGCGCACAAATAGGACAGTGGAAAGTACCTGTCACTTTGACCGCGGTTACTGAACTGAGTGAAATATGGAAAACAAAACAACACACGACCTTGGATAGTGCAATATTGCTGGCCGCGGGGGCGGAGACTGCGGGGAGGGTAGGAGAAAATACAGTGGTGGGATCACGATGAGTAGAATTCTATTTTGCTGACGTCACGTTGCCTAGCAACCGTCGATTCTCGCATTGTAAAATTCGTTTTGTGACGTCAGCAAAATAGAATTCTACCGAGCGTGATCCCACCTGTCTCGCGTTAAATACAAAGTTGTAAGTTCTACATCGGGTAAATCGCATAATGACTCACCTAAAGTTACAAAATATTTGTTGTTTTTTTTTGTTTTCTTGTCCCAAAAGGTGCCGGTACGGCGTACCGGCGCGTACCGTCACAAAAACAGCACTGGGTATAACCGTTCAAAAGATACGAGGGGGGGTACGGACTTTTGACTAGCACTGTATAATAGTATAGTAGTAGTATTTCGTATTTCGCGCAGCAAGAAAATTTTATCTACTATGCTGCGTCCTCGTGAATCCACATTGATATTCTCCCATGTCATTATCTATGTTTTGTGATATTTTATCTTTTATATGTCCTGCAAGTTTTTCATATGCAACATTTAGGCCAGCCACAAGTTGACCAGAATATCAAAATTATCTGCAAATAAAACTCAACAGACACAGAGAAACAGACTGAAAAATCCCAGTAATAATGAATAAAATTAAAGTTTTATGAACTCAACATTAATAATAATAAAAAAATACACTCAACCACATGTTACGCACAGAACGTGTTTTCAATAATGACATATTGGGTCGACACGAATTATTCAAACTGTAAAAATACAACAGTAACAGTAAAAAGTTTTGCGAGAATTTCATCCAAGAGTAATTGGTAAACTAAAAAACCTATAATTTGCTTGTTCGATTTAAGAAGAATAAACAACTATTTCTACGGTGGTGGCAGAATTATACTCCAGGAAAATAACGTTTTTTAATTATTAATAATTTAATGCAAAAAAGGCGATTTTTTCGATTTTTTGCACCTCATGAAAAAGCTAAATAGTTGACATAAAATTACAAAAATTTGCTTTTTTAGAACATTGAAAATTTTTTAAAATGTCGACTTTTGAAAGTTAAAATGTCTATTTGTTGCTTCGCAAACTGCAAAAGTAGTGACAATCGTTATTTGTTAATAACTTTTATTAAAACTAACGTAAAATTTTGGTATTTCAAAGTTGAGTCAAAGTACATTACAAATAATATGCAATTTGTCTAGATATTTATTAAACAATAAATAGTCTAATTAGTTATGAACAATAAATAGAAAAAGTTAAAGTACACTTTAATAAATAAATTATCTTCAATAAATAATTAATTATCATTATATTTTACATGAAGAATAATGTATAATGTATGTTGAGGTGTATTTTATCTTTTAATTCCGTTTTTTTATGTTATACTTAATTTATAATATGTTATGATAAATTTCAAAAACATACTTCATTATTTACTTTTTATTTGATGAAGAAAGTTATTTTTTTATTTTTTCAAAAACTGTTTTGACAAATTAGACTCTTTATTAATTAATAAATTTATAAATAAATTGCATATTTGTAATGTACGTAGAAATTACATACAAATTAAAAAAAGGAAGATTAAAATCCATTGAGTAGATCCAGAGATATAGAAAATTTTAGTACTGTGAATTAAAAAAAACATGGGCTAACTTTGGCCCAAATTGACCTAAGCGAAATTTATTATCTGAAAGTTCGTATTAAAATATCAGCTTTTCGAATATATAAAAATATTTTTTCTACGAAAAATATTTTTAAAATTATTCTAAATGTTTATAAACTAAAAATTTCAATAATTTTGTATTGGGATTTTCGGTTATAATCAAAAATTTTTGTATCTTTTTTATAGATATTAACAATTTTCAATTATTTTGCAGTTTGTGAAGCAATAAATTGGGATTTTAAAAAAATCGGAATTCTGAAGCTTTTTCGATGTTCTAAAAAATTTAATTTTGTAATTTTATGTCAACTATTTAGTTTTTAATAAGGTGCAAAAATCCAAAAAACGAGTTTTTGCAACAAATTGTCAATCATTAAAAAACTGTTCCGAACTCTAGTGAGGAAATCAGTCTCAATATGGATCCCTGGTTGTTTTGTTGCGTTATAGGACTACGATCCTGATCCAGAACGTGTTATCGTATCTGGATGTGTCTGTTGCTGTACGTTCGATGTACTAGTGATGTTGAAAAAGTAACTATTCGTTACAAAGTACTCGTTACTTACGAATACCGAAAGTAACGATTACTATACAGACAGACAAATCGTTACTTTGATTACTCTGATTACTTCGTTACTTCGTACGAATCGTATCAGAGCGAGTAACGACTATCGTATCTACTTTGATTACTTTGATTACTCTGATTATTTCGTTACTTTCTACAAATCGTATTAGAGCGAGTAACGACTATTGTATCTACTTTGATTACTTTGATTACTCTGATTACTTCGTACCAATCGTATCAGAGCGAGTAACGACTATTGTATCTACTTTGATTACTTTGATTACTCTGATTACTTCGTACTTCGTGAAGGTCGTTATTATATCGGAATACCTATGTATACAAAATACCTACCTACTGAGAAATACGATTTTCGATATGATTACCGGTACTCAAATACAAAAGTAATCATAGTAATCAAATCATTTTTATCCCTTAAACAGATCGGTGGAGGTCGTTGTTATATCGGAATACCTATACAAAATACCTACCTACTGAGAAATACGATTCTCGATATGATTACCGGTACTCAAATACAAAAGTAGCAAAAGTAACAAAAGTAATAATAATAATCAAAGTAACGAATACTGCAAATTATTACTTTATACAAAATACCTACCTACTGAGAAATACGATTCTCGATATGATTACTGGTACTCAAATACAAAAGTAACAAAAGTAATCATAGTAATCAAAGTAACGAATACTGTAAATGATCACTTTATGCAAAACTAACGATTTGTAACGAATACTCGAAAGTAACTATAATCAACATCACTACGATGTACCACTCGTGATAGTCTGAATCGTTGGAGGTCTCGGGGGAGTCAGGGAAGAGGTAGGTTTTCTTCTTATAGGTTTACAATAACGAAGAAAGTTGACAGATACCTGGATTATTTATTGTCATGAGAAAATCCTTATTTTCCTGGGCTATTATAACGTCGAATCGATTTTTCCAAACAATGAATCAGTGTTTAAAAGGCAGTTGAGAGTATAAAATCAACCAGAAGCACCAGAAATAATCAATTGGGAGCCTAAAAATAAAGTGCGTTGTGTTTCAAGAGTAACAACATCATTTATTGTACACGTCTATTGATATTTACCGATCTGTTCCATCGACAAAGGCTATTGAGAGCGTTCATTTTTATGACCCACTATAATTACTTGAAAAAATCGACTCACAACTTCCGGTATTGGAGAGCCTGCTGGCTTGCACTAATGCAATCAATTTTTATACGAATTGAGACGGAAATGCCAGTGAATATGTTACTAATCAGCTATTGTTTTCAATTATTTCATTTGTAAGAATAAGTCATATTTCAAATACAGTGTGTTAGACTGCAGATCGTTGTATTGGACATACCTATATGAATCATAAATCTAAATCATTGATTCAGATTCAGAGATTCAGAGGAGAATTAAGGATTCAGAGGGAGTAGTTGAAACAAACAGTGCGAAAACGACGAAAAAAAAAATGAAAAAGCTGCGAATACTCCCTGTGAAAGTTAAACCAAATAGGAAGAAAGATCGAAGAATTATCAATAATTAAAACAGAAGACGAAGATAAAGAGCCGAAAAAATGATAATCTGGAGGAAAAAGATAAAAAAGTAAAAACAAAATAGTGGTCTGTGGATAGAAACAGAAAAGGACAGAGAAGGTAAAAGACAGAATTTCAAATATGTTGCAAATTCATTGCAAGACAAAAGTAAACATAAAATTAGCTATGACACTTGGGGAAAACATGATTGTTAGAAATGGAAAGTTGACAAGATAACAAATGTTTATAGAAGAAAAAATATATTGAAACAAGATAATTTAAGAATAAGATATAGGAAAATGTATACAAAAACATAAATTAAAATAGTTTATAAGAAAATTAATTATAGATGGCAGATTGCAAATAACGGGTAATGAGTAAGAAAAACATTTTTCCACCTACCTCTACCGAAAGTATACTTTTCCGGACCTGATTGTAGGGAGGAAAAGTAAAAATGACGTCATGGTATCTCATTCATGAAATATAACTTATTGACGCCCTGTATAATACCTATTTTCTATTACGTAAGTATCTATACATTTTAACGTTTGTTTAAAAACACTCTGTATTTTGCAGAATGGTAAAAAACAGTAAATTGTTATTCTGATTTAACAATGTTTACATTAATAATTTGACTTATATTTGACAGTTGACAGTTATATTGTACCTACTTGTTAGTTTTAGTTCTAATAAATTTTGTTGGTTAGTTACATAAATAAATTAAGTAAAAATGAAATAATTACTTGTTATTTGAGGAAGGTGGAAAAACCATATGTATAACATGGGAGTAAAGTGCCTTTTCCTCCCTTGAATGATTACTGCCCTCCGCTACGCGTCGGGCAGTAAACTTCATTCTCGGGAGGAAAAGTAGCACTTTCCTCCCTTGTTATACAAATAGTTATTTTCACCTACCTTTACCAAAAGTATACTTTTCCGGACCTGATTGTAGGGAGCAAAGTAGTTGTTCTTTTCCTCCCTAGGGAGGAAAAGTAAAAGTGACGTCATGGTATTTCATTCATAAAATATAACTTATTGTCGCCCTGTACAATATCTATTTTCTATTACTTAAGTATCTATACATTTTAACGTTTATTTACAAACACTCTGTATTTTGCAGAATGACAAAAAACAGTAAATTGTTATTCTGATTTAACAATGTTTACATTAATAACACAGGCCGACATGATTTTTGGTGTTTTTAGTTTGACAAGTGTCCTTAGCTAATACGGGTACGCTGATTCTGAATATGAATTCGGTTTAAGCCCATCAAGTCAAAATTTTTCACAAAATTAAAAAATCGTGTGAGATATTATGTACTAGCTCAAACAAATACCTTATTGATATTTTGTAAATTGCATTAAAATTATTTCTTTAAAATACTTGATAGGTCGATAGAAAATATTTTAATACCATATATGTGAATTTTATTTGAATAGCAACACTGCCCATCAAGTCAAAATGTTTCACAAAATTAAAAAAAAAAAACCTTGAGATATTATATACTAGCGCAAACAAGTACCTCATTGATATCTCGGAAATTGAATTCCTCATTCCCCCACCTTTTCTTCACACCATCCAACAGCAATCATCAGATGAAATTTAAAACGAAAAATCCGATGAAGCGAATTCAATCCTGTTATAGCCCAACCAACCTCCAAAGTTCATCCAAGCTGAACTAAATGACAGTGAGAGACTTAGTGAGGGCCTATCGAAGGATGCTGCACAAATCTAAGAATCACGATTGAAGGATAAAAATGTATTGGCTCCAGGTACCACATTTTCGTGGTATAGGCATCTCGAAAAAGATTTCGTGGAATATTTTTGTCAAGAGGGCTCACTGGTGTATTGTACTAATATTCCTGAAGTAGTCGAGAAACTGGGAGATGATTACGATTCCATATCATGGCGGTTATTTATTGATTGTTCTAAGAGAAGTCTGAAGGATGTCTTGTTGTACAATGGTAATACTTATGTCTCAGTACCTGTTGCTCACTCTATGCATCTCAAAGAAACAGAATATGAGAATCTTGAGCTGTTCTGAAATAAAATAAAGTATAACGGATATTGTTGGCATCTCTATGAGATCTCAAAATAATATCCATGCTTTTGGGTCAGAAATCTGGATTCACAAAGTATCTTTGTTTTTTGTGTGAGTAGGAGCACGAGCACAAAATATTTAGCTTATGTTAAGAAAGAAGGCCACAAAAAATGTGCAGTGTGATACTTTAGTTGACCCAATGAGTTCCTTTTCCTCCTCTTCACATATAGTTAGGATTGATGAAGTAGTTTGTCAAAGCTTTAAATAAATAAGGTGACTGCTTTAAATACTTGAGCGACAGATTTTCTGCATTTTCTTAAGCTAAACTTTAAGAAGGAACTTTTGTAGGCCCTGAAATTCGATCCTTAAAATCGGACAGATTGTTCCAGAATACAATGCCCAGGATCAATCTGAAGCATGGAGTTCTTTCGAAGCTGTCGTAGACTGTTTCCTTGGAAACAACAAGTCACCAAACTATAAACAAATTGTAGCCAACATGGTCGAAAATTATAAAAACTGGGATGCAATATGAGTGTCAAGCTTCATTTTCTGGATTCCCACGTTGACAGAAGAAAAGCATGGAGAGACGTTCCATCAACATGTAAAGAAGATAGAAAGACATTACCAAGAAAGATGGGAAATAATAATTATGGCTGATTACTTCTGGACCTTGAAGAGGGACTCGACCACAAAAATTCATAAGAAAACTACAAAACGCAGTTTTCACGGAAAAAGAAAAACGATTTTTTTCAAAAAAACCAACGATTGTCTAACGTAGGTTATACTGCATTGTTTGTGTATAAACAACTCAATTTTGCAGCGTAGCTTTGTATTAAATAAAGTTTCAATAAATATTTAATCAGTATTTTTGGCAGTTTCTATAAAAAATGTCAGACACACTTTTCTTAAAAACCTGACGTGCTGGAAAAAACTAAGCACAGATTCGTGATCAGCACATCACATTTACTATAGGACACCTATCAAACCTAAAACACTTTTTCATGAAAATAAAAATGTAGGCTTGTGTAATTTGACTTATATTTAACAGTTGACAGTTATATTGTACCTACTTGTTAGTTATAGTTCTAATAAATTTTGTTGGTTAGTTACATAAATAAATTAAGTAAAAATGAAAAAATGACTTGTTATTTGAGAAAGGTGGAAAAACCATATGTATAACATGGGAGTAAAGTGCCTTTTCCTCCCTTGAATGATTACTTCATTCTCGGGAGGAAAAGTAGCACTTTCCTCCCTTGTTATACAAATAGCTATTTCCACTTACCTCTACCGAAAGTATACTTTTCCGGACCGGATTGTAGGGAGCAAAGTTGTACTTTTCCTCCCTAGGGAGGAAAACTAAAAGTGACGTCATGGTATTTCATTCATAAAATATTGACGCCCTGTAGAATATCTATTTTCTATTAGCTAAGTATCTATACATTTTAACGTTTATTTATAAAACACCCTGTATTTTGCAGAATGGTGAAAAACAGTAAATTGTTATTTTGATTTAACAATGTTTACATTAATAATTTGACTTATATTTGACAGTTGACAGTTATATTGTTCCTATTTGTTAGTTTTAGTTCTAATAAATGTTGTTGGTTAGTTACATAAATAAATTAAGTAAAAATGAAAAAATTACTTGTTTTTTGAGGAAGGTGGAAAAACCATATGTATAACATGGGAGTAAAGTGCCTTTTCCTCCCTTGAATGATTACTGCCCTCCACTACGCGTCGGGCAGTAAACTTCATTCTCGGGAGGAAAAGTAGCACTTTCCTCCCTTGTTATACAAATAGTCAGAGAACAAAATACAAATAGTCAGAGAACTATAATCAGAGAACAAAATAGTTGTCAGTGATTCATTTCGAAGTTCGTGGATTAATACGGAATTTGAGGAGAAGGAGGAGTAATTTCATTGGCTTGTAAAATTATACTATAATATTACGTGTGTAATTCTATAATTTTGTAATTGCACTATTATTTTAGTAAGCAATAAGTAACATTTCATGCAACAATTCACTGCCAACTATTTCGTTCTTTGAGTATAAAAGAGTGAATAATGAGCATATACAAAAAACATCTAAATGAAATGGGTATGAAGAAAAGACTAGAATATTCGGAAAATGTAAAATAAATTTTTTACTAATTATTCATTTACCAATGATTTTTAAATATACAGAGAGGGTCAAAATTATGGAATAAATTCATTTTTTCGAGAATGGGCGATTTTGGAAATAAATCCCGAAACAGGTCGATTTTTGTTTTTAAATTATGATTTTTGGCATATATGTCATACTAGTTACGTTATCAATCCGGGCGTGATGACGTAATCGATGATTTTTTTAAATGAGAATAGGGGTCGTGTGATAGCTCATTTAAAAGGCATTTCTCTATTCAGTAATATAAACATTAACATAATTAGAAGCCATGGAGGTGTTACCAGGGAAATGGACCAAAAAGTTTTCATTTAAAAATCTTTTAGTAATATTTTTAATATTTTTTAATATTATTAATGTTGCTATTAGGATGAAAACTTTACCTTACCTTTCAGTTGCCAGATGACGCTAGTCACCTACTCCATACACGTCAGTTGCAATGCGGGGATAAACTTTCATGGTTTGGTCACTTCGAGCAGAGAGCAGCAGGCCTAGGCCTCTCCGATGATGACTCCAATAAGAGTCGAAAATCGTCGATTCAGAGTGCTGGTTTGCGCTCCCTGTTCTAAGTGAAAAATAAGATTGTTTTGCCTTCGCATTGCAACTGAATAAAAATGTACAAAATAGAGATGAATGGAAAGAGTTGAGGGAGACCTATGTCCAGCAGTGGACGCGTACGGGTTGATGATGAGAAATTTGAAATAAAAAAGGCCCTATGCATAATCTTTATAAAATGAATGGTTCCAAAGTTACGGAGGTAGTATAGTATAACTGGTCCAAAAAAAGGCCTAACCCAAACATCCAAAGTAAAAGTTTTCCTTCAACACCAAAACGTTTTATATGGTCCACATATTGTTCAGTAAAAAGTTACACCATTTTTAGCGTCCGGTTTGGGAAGGAGATGGGAGAGAAGCCGGTAAATTAGTAGTTTTTTTAAGTTTTTCGTCAATATTTCTAAAACTATGCTTTAGCGTAAACAATGTTATACAGGGTGAGGCAGATAAAAGTCCTATTAGAAATATCTCGAGAACTAAAGGCAACAGGATTACAAAAATCGGAATAAAGGGGTTTTGAAGAGTGATCTATTCAATGAAAATATTTTCATCTATTTGCTACTTCCGGTTATACCGGAAGTTGCTTATAACTTCGTTTTTTTAAATGGGACACCCTGTATATTTTTACATTTTTGGATTCTCCTCGATGTCTTCTTTCTTAAATTATTAGGTTTTGTAATATTATACAGGGTAGTTTAAAAGATAATTACGTTTTTTTTCTCAATTTCGTAGCAACATTCACACCTTGTAGAATTGTATTAGTTTAACATCAAAAACTCTATTTATGTTCAAATGGTTTTTAATGTAGTCTATTAGCGTTATCAATTGTTAGTATAGCTAATTTTTTAATTTTAGTATACAGCGTTGGTCGAAACTCGGAATAAGTATTTTCTGAGTTTTCTTAAATGGAACACCCTGTATTTTAGTATTGTAAGGGAATGATATTTTATGGTACTTTTTTATTTCTTAAGCATTCCCTATACCTATCTGCTTTAAATTGTGAGTTATGGGTGATTCAAGCCAAATATTAATTTTAACAAAAAATACGTGAAATTTTATTAGGTTGGCCGTGAAAATATTCAATCACAAATAATTTTTCGGAAATGAATACATATTAATCTAGACTGATCCTTAAAATAAGCAATAATGGTTGAGCTATCAAAATAACTACGTAATTAAGATTGTTGTTTCAATTAACAATTAAGCACAAATAAAAGAAGTTAGGTATAGGGAATGCTTAAGAAATAAAAAAGTATCATAAAATATCATTTCATTACAATACTAAAATATAGGGTGTTCCATTTAAGAAAACTCAGAGAATACTCTTTCCGAGTTTCGACCAACCCTGTATACTAAAATTAAAAAATTAGCTAAACTAACAATTCTTAACAATATTAGACTGTATTAAAACCATTTAAACATAAACAGAGTTCTTGTTGTCAAACTGCTACAATTCTACAGAGTGTGAATTTTGCTACGAAATTTAGAAAAAAACGTAATTATCTTTTATACTACCCTGTATAATATTACAAAACCTCATATTTTAAGAAAGAAGACATCGAGGAGAATCCAAAAATGTAAAAATATACAGGGTGTCCTATTTAAAAAAAACGAAGTTATAAGCAACTTCCGGTACAACCGGAAGTATAAAATAGATGAAAATATTTTCATTAAATATATCAATATTCAAAACCCCTTCACTCCAATTTTCATAATTCTGCTGCCTTTAGTTCTCGATATATTTCTAATAGGCCAGTTATCTGCCTCACCCTATATACAGCAATGTTCTACATGTAATTTAAAATAAAAAATGTTCTATACATAATTGTTATAAAATCAACGGTTCCAGAGTTACGGAGGGTGAAAAGTCGAGGTTTTCGATACTTTTTATATTTTTTGGGCAATATTTATGATATAACTATACCAAAAACCCAGACATCCAAAGTGAAAGTTATTCTCCAACACCAAATTGTTCTACATGGTCCACATAATGTTAAGAAAAAAGTCACACCATTTTGAGAGTCGGGTTTGGGGGGAGAGGGGGAAGAACTCGGTAAATATAAAAAGTATCGAAAACCTCCATTTTTCACCCTCCGTAACTCTGGAACCGTTGATTTTATAATAATTATGTATAAAACCTTTTTTGTTTTAAATTTTATGTAGAACATTTTTCTATAGAACATTCCTTACGCTAAAGCATAGTTTTAGAAATATTGACGAAAAACGTAAAAAAACTACTAATTTACCGACTTCTCCCCCATCTCCACCCCAAACCGGACGCTCAAAATGGTGTGACTTTTTACTGAACAATATGTGGACCATATAGAGCAATTCGGTGTTGAAGGAAAACTTTTACTTTGGATGTCTGGGTTAGGCCTTTTTTTGGACCAATTATGCTATACTACCTCCGTAACTTTGGAACCATTAATTTTATAAAGATTATGCATAGGGCCTTTTTTATTTCAAATTTAATGTAGAACAATTTTGTGTAGAGGGTTGTTCATGCTAAACCGCTTAGTTTTAGAAATATTGACGAAAAACCTAAAAAACTACGAATTTGCAGATTTCTCCCCCCTCTCCCCCCCAAACCCGACGCTCAAAATGGTGTGACTTTTTTCTGAACATTATGTGGACCATATAGAACAATTTGGTGTTGGAGGATAACTTTCACTTTGGATGTCTGGGTTTGGGTTTAACTATACCATACTAAGGGTGGTGAGATAATAGAACAAGTGGTGGAGTTTAAATACCTAGGCATCACACTATCTAGCTACGGAAAGCTCTAAACAGAAGTGGAAGATCAAGTGAATAGAACAAGCAGCGCCGCAAGTTGCCTGAATGACACACCATGGAAAAATGAAAATATTGGAAAACAAATGAAAGGCAGAATTTACAAAACAGTCATCAGACCAATAATCACATAAATACACATACGACATACAGTCATCAGACCAATAATGAAAACCCTACAAAAAACTATTGGTAAAACATTATGGGACAGAGCTAGAAGTACAGATATATGACCGAGATGCAAAGTGGAGAATATTATTAACTGGGTAAGAAACAGAAGAGTAGAATCGAATGACCATATAAGCCGAATGACAATAAATAAAGTAGTAAGGACGGTGGGAGACGGTTCCCCAATAGGAAGATGATCAGTAGGAAGACCACGAAAATGATGGAACGACAAGTTACTGGAGGCACATTGAAAACACAGACAGAGTCATGTCTATACAAAAAGAAGAAGAAGAAAACACTCTTTTCTTTTGTAAACTTTCTTTTCTAAACGAAAATAATATGGGTCATTTAAAATTCACAATTCTTTCTATACGAAACCAGATGGTAATGGCCTGTTCAGTCTCAGTTTAAAAATTCTCCATTAAATAGTTACCTTATCAGAACTTATGTCAATGAATCACTTTTTGAATGCATTCGAGGACGCTTCTTGACAGCTTTTAAAACATCAGATAAAGGACCAGCATCTTTATGTCGATAAATTAGTCTTCAACGTAAAACATGTGTTTTTTTCAATATAGTCACAGCGGGCACCCGGCGCAGACACACCACCACACTCGCAAATAATAACAAACCCTCTTTCGAGAAATATTCACGCTATTTTACCGACACAAATAAATATATTATTGACAAGTTGTTATTTTTACACTTATTTTAATTTAAGTTAATTGATTCCGTTAACCACCAACGGAACAGACCTGTTTATTTCCAAAATCGCCCATTCTCGAAAAAATAAATTTATTCGATTATTTTGTCCCTCATTGTATATTTAAAAATCATTAGTAAATGAATAATTAGCTAAATAAAAGTTTTATTTTACATTTTCCGAACATTTCAGTCTTTTCTTCATACCCATATAATTTAGATTTTAGATGTTCTCTTCATGCTCTTTTTTATATAATTTTTCACTCTCTTTCCATCGTACCTTTACTCTGATTTCCTTTAATTTTCGGATAGTATATTTATTTATTTATTTATTTATTTTTATAAACTAATATAATTTACATAAATAATGATACTAATATGGATAAATTGATTTATTTGCAAAGAATTTTATAAATTACTCTCAAATATAGGTATCTCTAACAACTTGCGCATATCTAATGTAATGCTAAACTTTTGGATATAGTCCAAGAGGCAGTGCTGAAAAATCTCTTTGAATTTACTTAAGCTAGATTTTTCACAGTTGATTATTGTGATTGTGTAGAGAAACATACTGCGGTCGGTCAAGCGAAACGTAGAACAGGGGTTACTGAGAGGGTATCAAAGTTGTTTTCCTACGAAGGTAATTAAATCCATTTACTAAGGCTGAAAATAAGTACACACATTCTAAATTAAATATAAATAAAAGTTATTATAGTCGGTCAGCTGTAAGACGGGACAGAGCCGGTCGGTTGACCCCAGCGAATGTACAGGGTTATTCACTATATTTTGACCCCCTTGTAAACTGCTTTATTTATAGAATTAGAAAAAAATGTAAAATACAAAAGTTATTCGATTTTTAAATTATGATTTTTTGACATTTATATCGTACTAGTGACGTCATTCATTTGGGCATGATGACGTAATCGACTATTTTTTTAAATGGGCATAGGAGTCGAGTGCTAGCTTATTTGAATGGTTATTCAATTCCCTATTCAGTAATATAAACAATAACATGATTGTTTATACAGGGTGTCCAAAAATTTTTTTTAATTAAATTAATTGTTTAATTAATAATTCAAAAAAATGTTTTGGACACCCTGTATAAATAATGATCTTAATGTTTATAGCACTGTATAGAGAATTGAATAACCTTTCAAATAAGCTAGCACACGACCTCTATTCTCATTTAAAAAAATAGTCGATTACGTCATCACGCCCAGATGGATGACGTCACTAGTACGATATATATGTCAAAAAATCATAATTAAAAAATCAAATAACTTTTGTATTTCACATTTTTTTCTAATTCTGTAAATAAAGCAGTTTATAAGGGGGTGAAAATATAGTGAATAACCCTGTACATTCCTTGGGGCCGACCGACCGGCTCTGTCCCGTCGTACAGCTGACCGACTATAATAACTTTTATTTATATTCAATTTAGAATGTGTGTACTGATTTTCAGCCTTAGTAAATGGATTTAATTACCTTCGTAGGAAAAAGCAACTTTGATACCCTCTCAGTAACCCCTCTTCTACGTTTCGCTTGACCGACCGCAGTATGTTTCTCTACACAATCACAGTAATCAACTGTGAAACATTTAGCTTTAGTAAATTGAAAGAGATTTTTCAGCGCTGCCTCTTCGTCTAATATGTCATATTAAAATATTAAGAGCATACATCTACATTACCCAGTCCGCCTGACAGACGCCTCCTCTGTCCCTAAACGCTATCAAACATACACATGGACATATGTATGAAAAACTATCCCCTTCAAAATAAACTAGCTAATCAAACATATCCCGAGAGCATCAATATTTGATTTTCTTAATTAATTGACAACTCCCCCATGCGAACACTGTGATTTTAATTACCGTAGATGACGACAATGAATTACCCGTCCAATTTCGGACATACGAGTTACTTGTTTGATTGTTCAGGAGTGGATTTAGACTAGGCTGAATTAGAAGAGCATCCAAAGGCTATATCAATATAACATTAGTATTATATTATGCACCGAGCCTTTAATGATGGTCATTATGATGTCACTATGACGGATACGGCACGAGCCGCGACGGCTCGTATAGAATGCGAGCATCATAATGATAATTAAATATAAGTTGTATACATGTTTTTTTCTATGATCATTCACAACAAAAAATATATTCAAATTGATTTATATGAGAGTAGAATAAAAATATTAAGAATTTCATCAAGGGTATTCCTTATTCGGTCTTTGTTTACGGCTATTCTATAATAGTTCGTTTGTGGTACAACCAAACCTCTCTCTTTAGATTTCTCATCCAGGTGATTCTTCTACGGCCTACGGCCCTCATTCCTTCGTCTTTCAATCTTTCACAGCATTATATTTCATAGGAATGTATATTTTGTCCCTGCATTAGATGGCCCAAGTATTCAAATTTTCTGTTTTTATGGTAATTATTACATCAGGCCTTTTGTTTATTCGCCATAACACTTCTTTATTTGTGACTCGGTCAACCCAATTTATTCTTCTTCATTTATATGAAAATGCAATTTCAATACGTATTTTGATCTCGATATGTTGATTACTTTTGTCTTTATTATTATAGCTCCCAGGTATTTGTAATTATTCACCATTCAAATGGGGGTGTTATAGTAACGGCTGTATGATGAATCATGCATGGGAATTTTACTAAAGATCATATAGTTATTTTTTTTATATTAATCTGTGTACCGTAGTGATTTCATATGATCCATTTAAGCGTTGGTTTCCTCGAAAGCGGCACCGACCAACTGCGACCGTAACACTGCGATGAATTACGTCAGATTACGGTGAAAAATTCAACGCTATTATTTTGCGTGGTACAGTTTTTTATGACGTCATTCATCGTAGTGTTACGGTCGCAGTTGGTCGGTGCCGCTTTCGAGGAAACCAACGCTTTAGTCCAGGGTAATAAGGTTTTTTCCATGACACTTCAACAGCCAGGGCACTGAAGCGTTTTTTCGACAGGTAATACCTATAAGAACAAATTGTAACTATTTCCTGCGTAGGATCTGGCGACCATTTTTATTTATAAACAATTTAGTGCCAAAAAACGGCCTTTTTTCTTTTTTTTCAATTTAATGGAAAACAGTAGGACTTATGGTTTTCTTAGTACAAACATCTTCGAGAGAATGGAAAAAGCGAAAAATGACGTATCATAAAGTTTAATACTTTACTCATTTATGGTTAATATAATTGCGAAAAAGGTCGAAATTTCAAAAAAATTAATTTCGCAATAACTATTTTAAAAATAAGTGTAAATTTTTGTCAAATGAGGGTTCTTTGGTGCTTAAAATGTGACAAAAATTTCAAAGCGATTCATTTAATTGTTTAAATTTTATTCAAATTGTTTACAAATTGTTTGAGAGCTTTTTTTGCAATAACATAAGTCAGAAAAAAATAATGTTAGAACCATTCTACAGGTATCAAATGAAAGAGAATGAGCCAAATTTTCAAATTAGTTTAAAAAAAGTGAAGAGAAAATGCATTTATTAGTAATACATAATTATGCAAAAGTATGGTCAGTTTTTCCTTATAAACTTTTTATTTTTTTATATCACAAATTATATATATATTTATTACAATTTTTCATCAATTATCATATACATAACATTACTTGGTAGTTGTGCACCTAAAACATGGTAAAAAATAGATTTTTTAAAAAAAGTTATTCAAAAAGTTATAAGGAAGAATTGACGATACTTTTGCATAATTATTTATTACTAATAAATGCATTTTTATTTACTTTTTTTAAACCAATTTGAAAGTTTAACTCATGCTCTTTCATTTGACACCTGTAGAATGGTTCTATAGTAATATTTTTCTGACTTATGTTATTGCAAAAAAAGCTCTCTGGGATAAACAATTTGAATAAAATTTAAACAATTGAATGAATCTCTTTGAAATTTTTATCACGTATTAATCACCATTTGATAAAAATTTCAAAGCTGTACACTTATTTTTATAATAGTTATTGCGAAATTAATTTTTTTGCTATTTCGACCTTTTTTCGCAATTATATTAACAATAAATAAGTATATCAAACTTTGTAATACGCCATTTTAAAGCTTTTTCCATTCTCTCGAAGATGTTTGTACTAAGAAAACAATAAGTCTTAATATTTTCCATTGATTTGAAAAGAACGGAAAAAATGCCGTTTCTTGACAGTAAATTGTTTATAAATAAAAATGGCCGCCAGATCCTACGCAGGAAATAGTTACAATTTGTTCTTCTAGGTATTACCTGTCGAAAAAACGTTTCAGTACCCTGGCTGTTGAAGTGTCACGAACAGGGTATATTTTTGTCTTATTACCCTGGCCTATTTAGTAAAAGTTGAAGGTCATCCAATATTCTTGCCAACAATACAGTATCGTCTGCATACTTATTACTTCCCCATTGACGATTATTTCTTCATTAGCGTTTGATAAAAATGTATGCACTAGGGACGTACCGATACAGCAGTGGCGATAATATACATCCCTGTTTCACTCCAATATACATCCCTTATTACGTCTGAAACTTCATTTTTCATTCTTATATTTGCGCGCTGATTCCAATATGTATAAATTCAGGATCATTCTCAGATGTTCATCATCTATGTCTTAGGTCTCAATAACCCTAGCCTGTCAAAATCCTTTTCGAAATCTATGAAACAGGCGTGTGTCTCTTGAAGGCGTCGAAGCATCGCTATGAGAGAACCTTGAAAGTAAACGCCTTAAACAAATGACTCATTAACGAAATTTATTGATGATCGGATCATTCTTTTGTATCAGTTGCTGTTGCTATTGGAATGCTTCTGCGACTTTCCATCTTACCCTTAATCTGCGACTTTCTGTGACTTTCCCAATACCCATAAAAAGATTCATGTCGGTACAAGATAACTTCAGACCGTCAAGTGAGGATGTTCAACATACAGATAGAAGGATCCAACCAGGCAAAATACTTTTTTTTTTATGGCATAGACTTGGGTGTCATTTAGCCAGTCACAACTTTTTTTGTTTTCTGTTCATACATAAGGAAGGCAATGAGGTCCTTAGAGTTCCATAGCAAACTCTTCTACAGCTCTCTACTCAGTTCAAAAGCTGGCAGCTATGGACTGTCCAAGTTGCTCACCACATTTTCCATTATGTATCTTCTTCTTCTTCTTTTTTCATATGTACATAATATACCAAATTATCAGGATTAATAAGTTTAGAGGTTAATTTTAGTTTCACAGATAAATTTCATTAAACAATCATATATGTTCTTGCTGTTCAGAGACAATAGATAGGATACATTGAAAGGTGGAAAAACATTACATTTTATTAAATCTTGGATTAAATTATATGTGCATGGAATATATTTTGCGCACTCAAAGAAAGTATGATTTAAATCACCAACCTTCTGACATTCTGTACAAAGATTTGAATCAAAAACTTTAATTCTTGCTAGATGTAGAGGGAAACATGCATGTCCAAACTTCATTCTAATTAATGTTGTTATATATCTTCGAGGTACTACATAATTTTTAAACCAATATATATTTGGAACAGAAGGTTGAATCAGTGAATACTGAGATTTGGATTGTTTACAAAGATCTCGCCATGATTGACTCCACTGATTTTTAACTCGATGCTTAATAGTGTTAACTAAGTCAGATATGCAAAACTTACGATTATGTGAAGTACCATATTCAATAGCTTTTTTAGCCAAACTATCAACATATTCATTATGCGTTAGTCCTATATGAGCCTTAACCCATAAAAAGTTCACTCTTCTTTTATTTTTATGAATTTCAAAAACGATTTTCTTAATTAGTAGGATATAAATATTTGAATTGTTATTGGGAAAATCTATAGTTTGAATAGCAAGGAGAACAGAGAGTGAATCGGAAATAATTGTTGCAGATATATCTTCTGATTCTTTAAAATATTGCAGGGACTCATAAATTGCTATGGCTTCAGCACTGAAGATAGAAAAATCATGGCCTAACTTAAATATTTTTTCTGTTTTAGTAGCAGGTATGAAAAAGGCACATCCAGTGCCAACTAACGTCTTAGATGCATCTGTATATATATTTATAGAATCTGGCCAATTATCTAAGAATGTTCTTAAGATGTTAGAGCTAATATTCCTGTTTTCATGGTAACTTGGTTTTACTAATTTAACTGTATGTAAAAAAGAATGAAAATCTTCAAGTCCAAAACTATCAATCATGTTAAAATCACAGTCAAAATTTAACAGATCTCGAAAAGCCTCGCAAAGTGGAGGAGAGTTCTTTAGCTTCCAGTATTTATTAGTTAAATCCGCTACATTCAGCTTGTTAATATTTTGGTAAAGACCGATATTTAGGTAACGAATTTTCATTAAAAATTTCTGGCTGAGATATTTCCTTCTATAATTGAGTGGAATTTCTAAAGCTTCTACATGTAAAGCTTTATTTGGAGTTGATTTCATAGCTCCCAAACAGATACGGAGTCCTAAGTTCTGTACAACTTCTACTTTGTTTAAAATATGTTTAGAAGCTGAGCCATATAGAATACTACCATAATCAATTAGAGATCTAATATATGATCGATAGAAAAGCAAGGAAGTTTCAACATCAGCTCCCCACCAAATCCTTGAAACTGATTTAAGAAAATTTAGACCCTTATTACATCGATTTATCATAAAGTCAATATGTAATTTCCAAGTCAATTTACGATCCAAGATCATTCCCAAATACTTAATGGAAGAAGCAAATGCGTAGTCGTAGCCATTAAGTTTTAAATTCTCTATTTTTGGGATATTATGTCGAGTGAAAATACAGACAGTAGATTTATTTTGAGCTATTTCGAATCCGTTTTAATTGAACCATAAATTAACACAACATTGAATTCGTCCTAAGGTTTGAACCGAGTAATCATAAGTTTTGGCCTGTGAATACAGGAGAAAATCATCAGCATATTGTATTATTTTTTGAAATTTAAAAATGTCAGTAGGGACTTTATGCAAATCCGCAGTATACATATTAAACAAAAGGGGACTCAATACTGATCCCTGTGGTAGTCCTAAATTATTATATCTAGGGCCTATCAGTTTATTATTATTAGTTCTTAGATATATCTTTCTACAGGAATAAAAATTATAAAGGACTTCAGCCAACTGAGGCGGTATATGAAAATGTTTTATCAATTTTTCCCTTAAAATGTCAAGACTGACATTGTCATATGCACTTTCAATGTCTAATCATATAGTAGGTAAATAGGTGTTGTTGGAAAATGTGTTTTGAATATCTGTTACTAGTGTAGAAAGTGCGTCTAAAGTACCATATCCTTTTTTTATAACCAAACTGAAAATCTGGAAGTTTTTTTTTTCTACCCACCATTCCAACCTGTGTTTTATCATTCGTTCTAGAGTTTTCAACATACAGGACATAAGAGAAATCGGTCTATATGACTGAGCCAAATTTGAGTTTTTACCTGGTTTTAATATTGGTAAAACAATTACATCGTGAAATTGATCAATAACTGATTTATTGCTGATTACACAATTAAAAATATCTAACATTAGAAGTTTGGGCAATTTTAGGGAGATGTTGAATCATTGGATATTTAATATTATCAAATCCTGGACTCGTGTTATTTCGATTTTTTAGAACATATTCTAGTTCTGTAATATTAAAAGGTTCTAGTAAAAAATGGCTTTGCTTATCTGGAATATAATTATGAGTATTAGGTGGTTTAACAGATGGCGGAGCAATTTTATCAAATATTTCATCCTCTAAGGTGTTATCCAAATTGTATGCATTTGGAATTGACTTTCTATTTAGTTTTCTGGCTTGCTTCCACAACGTTGTAGTTGGAGTATTTTTGTTTAGAGAAGACACAAAATCTTTCCAACTCTTTTTAGCTATCAATTTTAGATTCTTCTTAGTTTTAGCCATGCTAGCTTGACACTTTATATAATTATTAAAATTAGCATTTTTTTATATTCTGTCAGTGTTTCTTGCCTTTCTTTAATAATTGTATCACATTCTGTATTCCACCAAGGTGGCGAACAACGAATTTTATTTTTAAAAGTTTTATATTGCGGGATTGAAATGTGCGCAGCATGATTCATACTATCTATTAGAAAGCTATATTTATCAGATGTACTGTCCATTTCGTAAACACTATTAAAAAAAATTTTCAACTGATGTTGTGTATAGAGTCCAATTGGCTTTTCTAATGTTCCACTTACTTCTGGGTATAAACTCTTCAGTTGTAGTACTATCTAATATTTCCATATTGATAATAAAATGATTAGAGCCTAGTGTGTCAGAATGTATGTACCAGTGGATTTTATTAGCTATGTCAGGAGTAACAAAAGTTACATCAATTGCTGAACTATTTTGATCTGGTCGAGTAAGAACAGTAGGCTCGCCATTATTTATTACGATAAGGTTGAGATCATCTGCAGTATTAATAAGCTGTGTTCCAACTGTGTCATTGTAACTAGATCCCCAAATAGTATGGTGAGCATTAAAATCTCCTCCTATTATTGCTGAATTATTAACTTGCGAGAAGATGTTTGTCCAATCATTTACTGAACTTTTACTTTTAGGTGGTCTATATATAGATAAAATATTCAGATCCTTTGTTTTATATTTAATTGTTACACCACAAACTTCTATCTCCGTATTAAAATTAGAGTTTAAATTTAATTCACTAAAAGTAATTGAATTGTGGATGAGAATAGCTACACCACCGAAGCCATCATTTCTGTCTTTTCTAACCAAATTATAATTTTTAAAATGATAACTAATATCTTTTTTGAACCATGTTTCACTAATTAGGAGGATGTCTATACTTTTATTATTTAAATAATGCATTAAACTACCTTTGTTTGATATAGCAGATCTGGAATTCCACTGACTTATTTTTAAATTATGTTGTATTGACATTATGAATTAATTATGAACTGTTCTACTTCTTTAATAATTATTTTGTTATCTAAGGTTTTTATGTCTTCTACTGTATGAATATTTTTTAAAAAGTTTATTATAAATTTTGCTACAGATTTAGCTAGTTCAGTTTTATTTTCGATATTATTATTCGGTGTATAAGAATTAGTTGGCAAAGGTTGAGATGGTCCAAAAGTGAAGGGGAACATCGGTTTATGAGATGTTGATTCTAAAATAGGTGAATTTGCTTTTTTTTTCTTTCCTGAGTGTTCATTTGAATTATTTATATTAGAGTTTGATTGAGTCAAAAATTGAGATCTATTAATTTCTACAGTTGGCCGAGTCGGACCAAGATTTTTATCATTATTATTAATTGGTAGGGATGGAAATTCTTTTTTATTATTATTTAAACAAGAGAAAGAGTTGGGACTGATGAGTGCTGAAAAGGAGTTTTCACATAATAATCTAGCTTCCACAAAAGTAGTTTTTTGTTCTATCATAATATTCTTAATTTTCTTTTGTTTTTCATAAAATGGACATTTTTTTGATATTGTCACATGTTCGTTATTTTTGCAATGTATACAAAACATACTTTTTTCGCAATGATGGTCTTTATTTTTAATTTCACCGCACTGTATACATAGTTCCTGTGTACTTCGGCATTGCCCTGAAATATGCCCAAATTTTAAACACTTATAACATTGAACAACTCGGCCAAAAAACTGTTCAACAGAAAAATATACTCTATTAAAGGCAACATAATTCGGTAAAATATTGCCTTCAAAAGTTATAATTATAGTTTTTTTGTCCACATATTCAATTTTATCTTCTTTTTGTACGCTACGCTTAGTCCTATATATACTCAAAACATTAGAAGGAGTTTCGATGTTATCCATGAGATATTTCAGATCATATCTAGTGTCAACGTCTTTCACCACACCTTTTATTTCTAGTAAATGACTAGGAATATATGCTTTCAAATTTTGTTCTGTAAGTGAGCTGTTATTGACGAGGTTATTTGCCTCTAACCGAGAAGTAAGCAAAACTTTTACACGGTTCCTACCTATACTTTTAATTTCTCGAACATTCGTTAATTTTAATTTTTTAAAAATAAGGTGCCCAATCGTCATTGCATGTAATTTTCCCAAATTAAGATCATCACCAATCCTTTCAATGTAAACCCAAATATTATCAAGATTATACTTATCTGAAAGCAAATTGAATTGTTTAATGTTCGGTCTCGCATTTTGTCCATCATCTTGCATATTCAATTCCATTTTACTAATAATATCACCATTATCCGCAGTCACTCGCGTCAAAAGAGACGTCCCTGACTCACCTTTATCCCCCATTTAGGGGGAAATAAGTTTTAAACCACTATATACTGAAATGTTTTTGTTTATAAACACTAAATTAATTATTAACCACTACTTTATCTTCCAAAAAACACCAAAACTTTTATCTTTTACAGGAGCAGATCAAAATATCAACATCAACTTTGACAGTTATTTTGACAATGAGGCAAAATACTTGGGACTGCTAATGGACAAAAACAATAACATACACGCTACATGTCAACAGCACTATCGCTAAGAGCAAAATATCAAAAAGCACGCTAGGCCTCTTACTGGAAGAAATAGCAAGTTAAGATATGGATCAGTAGCTTGGGGCCGAACCTGTAAAACCAACAGAAAGAAGACACAAACAGCCCAAAACCATATTATAAGTGGGTTTGTGAATATTCCGATATGCGTATACGAAAGGTTTTTATATTATAGATAAACCAAAGAAGTAAGGATCTTAGATAAAATGAATGAAAAAGCGTATGGAATCTTCAACGAATTAAGAAATCATACGAATGAAAGCCTGTGGAACTTAACGAACTACGATGAAAATAGGCCGACAGGGCACAGAAGAACGTCCATCAAGTTAGCAGAACAAAGTCAGCAGAACACAGTTATTCTTATACCATAATTAAGTGTAAATTAAATGCAAATTTAATGTTCCAAACAAAATTTATTGCTCTTTTCTTTTAAAAGTTATCGCATGTTCTGCTAACTTTATAATCAAGCTAGCAGAACAGTAGTTCAAAAATTGATAAATCATTTATAATTGAATGCCAAAGTATTCTCTCAATTAAATGCAAATTTAATGTTCCAAGAAAAAATGTATTGCTCTTCTTCTTTAAATGTTATCGCATGTTCTGCTAACTTGATAATCAAGCTAGCAGAACAGTAGTTCAAAAATTTGATAAATCATTTATAATTGAATGCCAAAGTATTATCTGAATTAAATGTAAATTTAATGTTCCAAGAAAAAAATTACTGCTCTTCTTTTTTTAAAGTTATCGAATGTTCTGCTAACTTGATAATCAAGCTAACTTGATAATCAAGCTAGCAGAACAGTAGTTCAAAAATTTGATAAACCATTTATAATTGAATGCCAAATTATTCTCTGAATTAAATGCAAATTTAATGTTCCAAGCAAAAATTTATTGCTCTTCTTCTTTAAAAGTTATCGCATGTTCTGCTGCTAACTTGATAATTAAGCTAGCAGAACAGTAGTTCAAAAATTGATAAATCATTTATAATTGAATGCCAAAGTATTATCTGAATTAAATGCAAATTTAATGTTTCAAGAAAAAATTTATTGCTCTTCTTCTTTAAAAGTTATGGAATACCCTGTATATTTTTGCGTTTTGACGTCCTTAAGAAATACTGATTATTTTTCATGTTATATTCCCTATACCTAAATGCCATAATTTCGGAGTTATTGCTACATTTATTAAAAAAAAAAAATTTAAACAAATTATACAAATCAAATTCTTCGGCCCGGATAGACATTATTTTAGATTCTTTGGATCATTGGGAACAAAAAAGATCCTTTGTAATTTTTCTTTAAAGTTAATCGTTTCCGAGTTATAAACAATGTAAAACTGAAACAAATCGAAAAATTACGATTTTCAAGATTCAAAAACACACGTAAATTTTTTTTGAAATTACGAAGTACCTAAATTCAAGCTTAAACCTTCTTTTATCAGCTCCCTATAAGAATTTTTGCCACGTTTTATTCTAAAACATTGTTTTTTTTTTTTAATTTTTAATGAAGTGCATATGAGAGGACGGGCATTAACAACTAGAAAAGAATGTTTTAAAATGCAATAAGCCCAAATTACTTATCGGTAACTGATAAAATAAGGTTTGAACTTGAATTTAAGCCCTTCGTTTTTTCAAAAATAATATTTTTTACTTGTGTTTTTGAACCTAGAAAATCGTCATTTTTCGATTTTTTTTCAGTTTTAATTTGTTAATTAGGAAACGATTAACCTAGGACAAAAATTATAAGACCTTTTTTGTTTCCAATGATTCAAAGAACCTAAAATAATGTCTATCCGAGACGAAAAATTTGATTTTTATAATTTGTTTAATTTTCTTTTAATAAATGTAGCAATAACTCCAAAATTATGGCATTTAGGTGTAGGGAATATAATATGAAAAATAATAAGTATTTCTTAAGGACGTCAAAACGCAAAAAATATACAGGGTGTTCCATTTGAAATAAGAAAGTTCATTAGATTTTCAGAAAAACGGAAGACCTGACAACAATGCAATTACCACTATAATATCGGCCGTATTAGAAAAGGTCAAAAACGGCAAACAGGTGTATGTTTTCAAAAAACTTTTGATAGTGTGTAAAAAATATATTTTATATCAGCTAAGTACTTTCAGCACATAACGTGCCATCATCAGAGCTTCGTCCTCTTAAAATACCTTCATAGAAGAGCAATTGCTTAACAACACAAGAAAAAACATGAATACTGGGCAAAAGCCACAGATATAGGGTAATAACCCTTTACAGTGAATAGAATCACATCTAAATTCTTTTATTAATTTATCTATAAAAATCGTTTCAGCGGTTTCTGAGATTTTACCGTGTTTCCATACTTTCTCTCTACCCTGTATATATATATATATATATATATATATATATATATATATAAAAGACACAATATTAAAAAATATTCTCTAACAAGTTAACCAGACTAGTTCTCTTATCGAAAGCTTGCTAAAATATGTATGTTAAAAACGCTACGAATTTTGTTCTAAGCTGATTCACTTTGCAGCCTCTTGATGCTCGCTTTAAAGAAGAATAATTGAATGAAGACCAACTAATGGAAGCCATACACTTCATTTCTGAAATGGCTTGTTCACTAAGGCCCGGTCTTTTCACCTCCGAATAACTAGTTATCGGGAAGTTTATTTGACCGATTTACATGAAATCTGCCGGATAAACTTCCCGATAACTATTTATTTGGAGGTGAAAAGACTGGGTCTAAACCTAGATGTAGGGAAGGTGGGGGAAAATCTAGCCCAATTTAGAACAAAAACTGGATTTTTTAGTCGAAATTCTTTATGGGATAGTGCAAATATGTAGTACTATTCCCGTTATATCGTAGCAAGGTTTATGTACATCATCGCAGCCACTTATGCCAATTGCCTCCGGAATTGTAAATGGACCTCCATATTCCGTCTCTTCAGATAGAAACTGGTCTTTACACGGCCTTATATATACAAGCAAAAACATATGTTATCACAGGATACAATTTATAAGTTGTTGCTATTCGTTTAAATTTGGTTATAAACGAAAAACAGATATTTATTTACTATACTAGACCAGATCCACTTTTAAAAGATACTGACAAAAATCATGTTGTTTGTGTTATCCGTTCAGGATGGTGAAGAGGAGAACGAGTCTGAATCAGATGCTTGGTCTGAAGATTCAGATTCAGACTCAGATAAAAATATACCATTGAGCAATTTGGTTAAATAATGTGCTTTCTACCTTTGAAGTTTCGGTTTTGACACTTACAATTAAAGTCTCTTAGTTTAACTACACTTAAGTCTCAATTAAAAAATATTTTCAAATTTTCCCATTTTTTCCAATTTTTCCAATGGTTTAAAAAAACAGAAAAGAACGGAAAAAATTTCCCAATTTTTCCTGTTTTTTTTCCGATATGTTAATTCTCTAGCTAAGGCAAATACTAGAAAAATTTAATGAATTTAATGTTGGCATGTTTCTTCTTTTCATTTTATATTAGTTTCATTTTATATTATTATTAGATTTTAAATTAATGTATAAATAGCGTAGCAAGAAGTAAATTGTATAAAGCTATCGACGAATAAAACACCCCGACAAAGTCAAAGTAATGATACTTGTGTGGTCTATTATAATGCACCGCAAAGTTCACATACGGGGCGAACGTTCACAAACGTTTGAAATACATACAGGGCTTTTTGTCAGGGATATGATTTTGACGGGTTTGCTTTGACATACTCTTAGAGGAGAAAGTGGTAGGGGCCGTCAAATTAGACAACAAGGGAACAATTTTAAATAAATATTTTCCAATTAAAGTCTATGCGGATGATTGATTTGGACTTAGTTAATGCTTCAAATAATATAGACGTACAAATAAATCAGGAAAAATCCAATGTGACTAAATCAACAGCTATTTTAACAACAGAGCCGAAAATATTGGAAATAAAGACACGTAGCCCAAGTTTTGCCGAATGGGTTAATTTCTTTAAAACAAAAATTTAAAGAAAATAAGATAGTATAAAACAAGTTTGAGACCCTTTTTTACTCATCATATTCTTCATCGCTCAATGTACATATTGGCATTAAAAACGAAAAATCGCTAATTTTTGACATATCGGGTTTTGCCTTAGTACCACAGAAATATCTTCTTCTTCTTCAGGTGCCATCTCCGCTACGGAGGTTGGCAATCATCATAGCTATTTTAATTTTTGAGGCAGTAGCTCTAAATAGTTGTTTCGAGCTGCATCCAAACTACTCTCTCAGGTTCTTCAACCATGAAATTCGTCTTCTTCCGATGCTTCTTCTGCCATCTATCTTTCCCTGCATTATGAGTCGTAGGATGCCATACTTCTCGCCCCGCATCACATGTCCGAGATACTGTAGCTTCTTTTCTTTAATTGTAAGTTCAACTTCCTTTTCTTTACCTATTCTTCTCAGTACTTCATTGTTTGTAACTCTATCTACCCAGGAAACCCTCATAATTTTTCTGTAGGTCCACATTTCAAAGGCGTTAAGTCGTCTCATTGTCTCTACATTTAACGTCCATGATTCCACTCCATAGTATAGAACACTGTAGACGTAACATTTTGTTAGGCGTACTTTAAGAGCTAATGTTAAATCTTTGCTGCATAGGACCTTTTTCATTTTTATAAAATTAGAACGTGCTTTTTCGATTCTGACTTTTATTTCTGCAGTGTAGTCATTATTTTCTGTTATAAGTGTTCCTAGGTAAGTGTACTTTTTTACTCTTTCGATCTGCTGGCCCTCTACTATCAAGATTTCGTTAGTATTATGGTTGTTTTTACTAATTTTCATAAACTTCGTCTTTTTGATATTGAGAGAGAGTCCGTACTCCCTACTACACCTTACTATTTTACTCATGAGTCTTTGCAGGTCTTGTAAACTATCGGCTATTATTACTGTATCATCTGCATATCTGATGTTGTTAACTAAGACTCCATTTACTCTTATGCCGACTGTTTCATCTTCCAGAGTTTCTCGCATTACCTCTTCAGAATAAGCGTTAAATAATAGAGGTGATAGTATGCAGCCTTGCCTGACTCCTCTCTTTATTTCCATTTCTTCAGATGTTTCTTTTTCAATTCTTACTATTGCTCGCTGATTGTAATAGAGGTGTGTTATTAGTCTTAAATCTCTTTCATCTAGGTTTTTATTTTTTAGGATTTCCATGAGTCGATCATGTTTTATTTTATCAAACGCCTTATTGTAGTCTATAAAACAGACGTAAAGAGGATGGTTAACATCCAAACATCTCTGTGTCAGCACGTTGAAGGAGAATAATGCCTCTCTGGTACCCATACCATTGCGGAACCCATATTGAGTGTCACTAATATCCAGCTCCAGTTTAGAGTGTATTCTGGCGTGGATAATTTTCAATAGAATTTTCAAGGTATGTGACATTAAGCTTATGGTTCGGTAGTCATTGCATTCTTTTGAAATATAATATCTAGTAATTATTAAATAATTGTAAAGATTTTACATTACAACCTTTACAAACCATTACAAACCATTACAAATTTTGTAGATATGTTTACCGATAAATTTTTTCTGGAGCAAAAATACGTTATAACTGACCAAGCCTAGTAATCTACGTACAGTCTTCTAACACTTATTTTAATTCATTTAGAGACAATAAAAATTTAGATTTAGATTTTAGACTGAATTCTAAAATCTGAACAGGAGCGGCTAGACAGATGGCAACACAAAATACCGAGAACAATTTTGGAAGAAATAAATAGCGAGGACGGATGGATAAGAAGAATCAACCACGAAGTATATGAGCAGAACAAGGATTCTAAAATTACTACATATGTCAAAGCACGAGGAATGAGATGGCTGGGACATACACAAAGCATGTCCATGGGAAGACTGCCAAAGATGGTCTTACGTAGAAGGTAGAAGGTCCGCATAGGAAGAAGAAGGAGAAGAAAATTAAGCGCAATATGGACAGAAGAGGTTGAGAGTGACTTAAAGGAAATAGGTGATTTGGATAGGAGACGTCGAGACGAGAAGCAGAAGACAGAAGAAGATGGAGAAATATCGTCAAGAACTTTAGTGAAAAAGAACATAAAATATTGTAAATGCAAAGCTCGGTACAAATGATTTATTTCAAGAAATTATGGATAATGTTGGAGAAATTAATGAAACTGTACGTACATAAACTGTGTAAAATAAACGAAGATCAATAATTAAAATCTATATATATATATATATATATATATATATATATATATATATATATATATATATATATATTTATATATATATATTTTAATATGAGAATGTTTTTGTTTTCTATTAATTTTTAAATCTAAAAATGTATAAATTTTGTTACAATAAACATCTCTTTAAATATGCTGAATAGTATATTATGAAGATCCAAGAAAAAAATTGTCACCGATTCTTAGATTCGTAAATATTAATTTTTTACTAAAACTTTACATTTTTCTAAAAATTGAAATAAATCAAAACACCCTGTATTTAGGTATAGTCTAGCTTATTTTGTAAGAGCAATTCAAAAATTTCATCAGGTGTAGAGTGTTCCATAAGAAAAAATATATCTTTGATATACCACTCTTTTTTGAAGCACCCTGTATAATTCACATTATCTTTAGATTGTAGTGTTAATGGCCCTATATATTTCTGTGAACAATTTTTTTTAAATCAAGTCGTTTTCCGTAGAGACACCGAGGCGAATAAAAGGAATCACCCTGTATATAAATAAATATACATATATACAGTAAAGTCTCTTTTTATGCGGATTATTTTTATGCGATTTTGAAGTTATGCGGATATAATTAGTATTAACTATTCCCATCCAGTAGTGTGAGAGTTTGCAATTCGGGTATTCCCCTTATTACATGATGTACCATGCAGCTATTATATCAATCTGAATTTCGCATTGAAAGGTATTAGGTCTGGATCCCGCGTATAAAAAAAGTGGATTAATAGAAAGCTGAAAATTTGTTAATAGCTTAAGGGTGTCTAGTCGGACAAACTTTGATATATGGAAACACTGGAACAGGGAAGTTTTAATTGTGGAACAGGTAAAAAATTTGAAACGGTCAAACCACGAAAACGTCACATGTATTTTGTCCGACAGAACTTCCAATTGATTTGTTACCCTTTCATTAAACTCTAATGCAAAAATCAGATTGATATTTATCACCAAATGGGCATTTTAATGAGTGGAACACGTAGAACATGTTAAATGACAGGAATTATGACAGGTGATAAATAGCAGTCTGATTTTTGCATAAGAGTTTAATGAAAGGGTAACAAATCAATTGGAAGTTCTGTCGGACAAAATACATGTGACGTTTTCGTGGTTTGACCGTTCACAATGTTTAACCTGTTCCACAATTATTCCGCAAACTAAAAATTTTGAGCTCGTTCCACTGAGCAGGAATTTAATACTTTAGTGGGGGGGGGGGCTGAGTCAGCCCCCCCCACTACTTAAAAATAGGAATATTGAATCGGTTTTTGCGGCAGAATTACGAGCTATTTATGAGCTCTTGAAATTATATAGTTTCGATTTTTGAGCTCATCCCCTTCACCCCCAAACAACCCTTTAATTGATTTAACTTAAGAGAAAAATGCTGAGAAAACTTAAAATATATCGTATTGCGGATATAATTCCTATAGCTTATATACTCTAAGAATAAACTATTAAATCACGTGCATTTCGATTATTGAGCTACAACCCCTTCGCAAGAAAACCACCCTATCTTCCCGGCTTAAGAAAAAGTTGTACTTAAAATGCATTAAATTAATTATTTGGCGACTACATACCATTTAATAATTTATAAGCTACCAAATTACGCGCATTTAAATCAACGCACTGAAGGTAAAAATCAACGATTACCTTCAATTTCGATGAACCTTAATCGATTTTCACGAAAATTGGTCAGTGGTTAGAGGATACCTCTAGAAACAAAGGTGACATGGTACCACCTTGCGCCTTTACCCTGAGGGTGGATACCGCCCCTTCTCAGGGGTGAAAATTATTTTATAAAAAATAACTGCACAAATCTATAAAAGAATAAATTATAAGCAAAATTTATTATATAAAGTTATTAAAATAAGTCAATACTTTTTAAGTTATTAAAGACCAGAAATTTTAATTATTCGTGAAAAAAATGCATGTTTTGAAGCGGTTTTTCGTAAATCACTGAAAAACTGTAAGTTTTTACAAAAAAGTTAATAGTAGTTTAATTCGTATAGCTTATATTCTAAGAATAAACTCTTAAATTACGCGCCTTTCGATTATTGAGCTACAACCCCTTCGCAAGAAAACCATCCCATATTCCCGGCTTAAGGGAAAGTTGTACTTAAAATAATTTAAATTAATTATTTGGCGACTTGATATCGTTTATAAGCTCGCAAAATACACGCATCTCAATTATTAAATTGCCATTTTCTTTCTGTAGTGCAGTCACTGAAGGTAAAAATCAACTATGACCTTCGATTTCGGTAAATCTCCATTCATTTTCACGAAAATTGGTGAGCGGGTAGAGGATACTTCAAGAAAGAAAATTAACAATAATAACTTAGCCAGGGGTATATGTCACCCCTTCTCGGGGGTGAAAATTACTTTATTAAAAATAACCCCACAAATCAAGAGAGGGACAAATTCTAAGGAAAATTTGTTATATAATGTTATTAAAATAAATCAATACTATTTGAGTTATTAAAGATCAAATATTTTAATTTTTGTGTTGGTCTGTGCCCATTGAATTGGCAAGTACCTAGCACCTTCGAGCAGGGAAACATGGTGCGCTTTTAGCATGTGTTCCATTATATCTATCAACATCGACTTGTAGTCATAAAATTTTACCAAATTATATTATGTAAACCATATATTATGGGGTTACCACTATATACAGTGTGCTAATTTCAAACTACTCGGCAGAATGCACTGAAGATGTTCTGTATTAGAACGAAAACGTTTTGCAATCCATGACATTTTAGATAGTTTTTAAATAAACGATTTTATACCAGAATATATCTCGAAGTTTTTTACTTCTGTATGAGTTTTTTTCAAAAAGTATTGATTTATTTTAATAACATTATATAACAAATTTTGCTTACAATTTGTCCCTCTCTCGATTTGTGGGGTTATTTTTAATACAGTAATTTTCACCCCCAAGAAGGGGTGACATATACCACAGGCTAAAACCGCAAGTTGTTATTGTCAATTCGTGAAAATGAATGGAGATTTACCTATATCGAAGGTCATAGTTGATTTTTACCTTCAGTGACTGCACTATAGAAAGAAAATGGCAATTCAATAATTGAGATGCGTATATTTTGCGAGCTCATAAGTTATTAAACGATATGTAGTCGCCAAATAATTAATTTAAATTATTGTAAGTACAACTCTCTCTTAAGCCGGGAATATGAGATGGCTTTCTTGCGAAGGGGTTGTAGCTCTATAATCGAAAGGCGCGTGATTTAAGAGTGAGTTTATTCTTAGAATATAAGCTATACCAATTAAACTACTATTAACTTTTTTGTAAAAACTTACAGTTTTTCAGTGATTTACGAAAAACCGCTTCAAAACATGCATTTTTTTTTCACGAATAATTAAAATCTTTGATCTTTAATAACTTAAAAAGTATTGACTTATTTTAATAACTTTATATAATAAATTTTGCTCTTAATTTGTTCTTTTATTGATTTGTGCAGTTATTTTTTATAAAATAATTTACACCCCCGGGAAGGGGCGGTATCCACCCTCAGGGTAAAGGTGCAAGGTGGTACCATGTCACCTTTGTTTCTTGACGTATCCTCTAACCACTGACCAATTTTCGTGAAAATCTATGAAGGTTCACCGAAATTGAAGGTAATCGTTGATTTTTACCTTCAGTGACTGCACTATACAAAATGAATTGCAATTTACTGATCTAAATGCGCGTAATTTGGAAGCTTATAAATTATTAAATGATATGTAGTCGCCAAATAATTAATTTAATGCATTTTAAGTACAACTTTCTCTTTAGCCGGGAAGATAGGGAGGTTTTCTTGCGAAGGGGTTGTACTCAATAATCGAAATGCACGTAATTTAATAGTTTATTCTTAGAGTATATAAGCTATAGGAATTATATCCGCAATACGATATATTTTAAGTTTTCTCAGCATTTTTCTCTTAGGTTAAAACAATTAAAGGGTTGTTTGGGGGTGAAGGGGATGAGCTCAAAAATCTAAACTATATAATTTCAAGAGCTCATAAATAGCTCGTAATTCTGCCGCAAAAACCGATTCAATATTCCTATTTTTAAGTAGTGGAACCTATTTTTATTCTATTTTTAAGTAGTATTCCTAGTATTAAATTCCTGCTCACTGGAACGAGCTCAAAATTTTTAGTTTGCGGAATATGAAAGCTCGTAAATAGCTCATAGATCAGGGCTATTTGTTTTTTAATTTTTGCAAGTGGGGGGGGGGGCAGCTCAACACGGGTCTTTTTTTTCATACGCGGGATCCAGACCTATATAACCTGTAATTGTTTTGAAAATAAATTTAAATGTTGCTGATTTCAAGTTGCAGTATAATAAACAGCACATTTTGATTTCTGGATTGAAACATTTAATTAAGTGTCGTAAAGTTTTATGTTCCATTAGAAGAGGTTTTTGCAATCTCAATATCGTTAGTCTGCGTTTTTAATTTCTTCTGTAAAATTTTATTTGGCCCAATGAAGAAAAAAACATCAAAGACACAATTTTTGGTGGACAAACGTCCACCATTTTATGTGATTTTAGAAAATCACGGAACGTATCCCTACTTTTTCAATGCAAGTAAAGTCTTTTTTATGCGATTTTTTTATATGCGGTTTTCTGAAGAACGTATCCACAGCATAAAACGAGACCTTACTGTACTATAATTATATTTTAATATTTATTTACAAATTTATAATATATATTTTATAAAAATATTATTAGTGTTGACGTTCTAAATGAATGTTGAATAAAGAAAAGTCCATTTTCCAGAATTTTCCGATATTTCTGGTCAATAAAAATTAGCTAGTTGTTATTCTTTCGTCGAGTTACCCAATTAAAAAAAAAATGAAGGCTCTACGTACTCTGGAAGCTGAGATATTGTAAAATTTTTCAAGCACTCGAAATTGAACTTTCAAATCAAAATCTCGACGCGCGAAAGTGCACTCCGAAATTCTACCCATCACACGGTCTTAGCTCCGTCAGCGTGAGTAACTTCACTTTAAAGGGTTATTACTCGTTTTAAATACAAGATATTCCGTACTTATCAATTGAATTGGTGAGATGTAAAAGGATAATATTCCATCTTTGCTAAATTTAGTTAGCAGAGTTTTAGATAGAAGTTTTGATCACTTGACCAAGCTCTACAGACTTAGTAAAAGAGAGATAACATTCCATGATACTCAATAACCATTTAATGTGATGGAATGTTCTCTACATATGTATAACTTGGTCAAGTGAACAAGCCTGCTATCTTAACCAAATTTGTCAAAAAATGGAATAAGTATTATCCTTTTACATCTCACCGATTCAATTGCAATATAAAATATAGGTATTTATTATCATTCTGTAAAAATTTCAACTTTTAACATTAGCAATATAGATGTGATTTAAAAAAAAAGTATAACTTGGCTATTATTGGTCGTAGAAAGGTTTTTCTTTTTTAATGTGTGTCTTTTTACCAGCTTTTTGATACAACCAATTATAATTATTTATCATAAAAAATTACAAAGATATTCTAATTGTTTATAAGGAAAAAACTCACCATTTATATAATATACCAAAATATATATTTTTTTATATTTTGATAACGACACCCGATTTGGGCGTTGAAACGTTAATAAAATCATTTTTTAAATAAAATTGTGGCTTATTTCCCATTAAAAATAGTTAATTAAAAAATATATTGTCTTTTTCATTTTTCTTAGTAATTTGAGTCTTTAAGAACTCATTGCACTTTGCCAAAAAGCTCTGAAAACACTCCTTGGGCAACAATAATTGTTTAAACATTCGATGTCTGGGATAAACATTTAACATAACTCGTAAACTAACACACATATCTTCTTGAAATTTTGCACAATAATAAGGGCACTTAATTACCTCATGATCAATGTATAAGAAGTTCCTTACGGTCTATTTAGTAAAAGTTATTAACATATTTACAAAATAGTGCAAAAAACGTGGTTTTTTACAATTATCTCGGTTAATTATTTATGGATTTTAACTTATAAAAATTAAAATTATCCTTTTTATCATGATACACAACTTTTATAATACAACTTTTGCTGTAAATATGACACTAAAAATGCTATAGGCAAAAAACAAATATTTTCTGATTTTGACCGTTGTTTATAAAAACATGAGGTTGATTTACGAGTACGTCTGTATGTGTTTTTACATAACTATATCCCCCTACGATTTAGCACCTTCAAATACCTGTATTTATTTTTACCCTGAAATCGTTCATATTTATTTTTCTACCCTGGTGTAAACAATCTCCTTATTCCCATATTTTTTCCTCTGATCTATTCCTGTATTATCAACATTAGTACATCTTATCGCTGCTCCCTCATTACGTGTCCTAGATATTGTAACTTTCTTATTTTTATTGTGTTTTATTATTTCGTATTCTTCATTCATTAGAAAGTGATAAAGAAGTAAAAAAACGAGATACATGTTTGATATGGTGCGTGATGTTTTGGTCACTGGACCTTACATCTCTCTGTCATTGTAAAGACAAACAATTTTACTTATTGTTTTCATTGTAACACAGATTGTAAAAAATCTTGGATGTCAATAAAAAAAATGTTTGATATGGTGTCTCATTGTAGGGGATATTAAAATGTTCTTATGTAGCTATACTTTTCACCTTTATTTTTTATTTTGGTAACATACAAAAAACAATAGATTATTATGAGAATAAAACCATGTGGTTCTCACTCCCCATGAGAAGAAAATTCACTCGTCCTAGATACCTGGGATATCAAAAAGATTGAGCTAGATTGAGTGGATCCACATAGTAACTGAAACAGGCGATTTTCTAGCGCCGGCTACTACGCTGCGAAGTGGATCGTTTGGAAGGGTGCGGCGTTCAATGTAATGAGTGAGAAAAAAAGTAAGTTTGTTCAAACGATTAAAACCTTGCCTGCTAATAATTCAATTGCTTGCCGACTTCAATTAAAAATCTTTCGGAATCAAAATTCAATTTACGTGCTCACCGTGTAAACCCTCGTCAATATCTGTGGCAGCTACAAAAGTGGTCCGTCTGAATGGGTTTTGCCACTAGCAGTGAGGCTCGGCGACTGTGGCTGGACACAACGTCCACTTCACATAAGAATCCACGGCTACTCATCGGAAGCTGCTGTGTGGATCCACAAAGTAGCTTCCGATCATTAGCCGTAAGACCGATCATAAGCCGAGACGGGCCACTCTGCAGCGCTACTCTGTGGATCCACAAAGCAGCTTCCGATGATTTACCGTGGGTTCTTATGTGAAGTGGAGGTCGCACCCCAGACGAGCGACTGTGGCCAGTCAGTCGCCAAGCCTCACTGCTAGTGGCGTCCACTAGTGGCAAACGCCATTCAGACGGACCACTTTTGTAGCTGCCGCAGATGTTTACGAGAATTTATACGGTGAACACCTAAAATGAATTTCGATTCGGAACGGTTTTTGATTGAAGTGCAAAACAGACCGGATATATGTGATACAAGAACCCGAGGGCATATTTATAGGGCATTAAAAGGCAAAGCGTGGGACGTCATCTTTGAATTATTTGTTTCTGATTTTAAAGAAGGTAGTCCTATCGAAAAGAATAAATCCCATAAGCAATGTTTTCTCTATTTATATTTACATTTTATTATATATTGGGTGCACTTGAACTGAACAAAACAAATACTTACAATCTTGTTTGTTTATTATGTTAAATAGTGGGGTCCCATCCTAGGTCAAAAAAGGTTTTATTGTTTGTTGTTGAAAACAAAACGATAAGATATCAGTTAAAAGAGGGTTGCAAGCTAACATGTTTAGATATATTCAATGTCATCATCTCCTTAAGGGCCTCTCTCACTCAGTTGTCAGGTTGTATCAAACTATTTTACGCCTGTAGGATACCAGATGTACTGGTTGATCTTTTATGTGCTTCTTTCTGTGATATAGCTGTTTTTGTCTGGTTCTTCTTAATTCCATTTATGGAGTTTATTGGAATTTTTTCAAAAGCGTTGAAATTTTATAAAATATTTAAAACTGTGGACATTACAAACACTGATTTTGACGAATACACTTTTTAAAAAATATATTAGCCGGCAAGTTTTTAATCATTTGATTAAACTTACTGTTTTTTCTCACCCAGTAAATTAAACGCCGCACCCTTCCAAACGATCCACTTCGCAGCGTAGTCGCCGGCGCTAGAAAATCGCCTGTTTCAGCCACTCTGTGGATACACAGAGTAGCGCTGCAGAGTGGCCCGTCTGGTTTGACCCTAAATTCTTATGTAAATTAAACGTGCTATTCCACATGAGCGACAGTGGCTGGCCACGGTCGCCGATCCTCCCCACTGTGGGGTCCATTGTCCATTACAAATCATTGGGGCTAGAAAATCACCTGTTTCAGCCACTTTGTGGATCCACAGAGTAGCGCTGCAGACTGATTCGTCTGTTTTAAACACAAGTTATTATTTAATACAGGGTGTTTCATTAATAATTGTCCATATAGTAACTGGAGAAAGCTTAGCACAAAATACGAAGATTTAACCTAAAACACTTAAATAAAATATGGTTCCTTACTGAGTTACAGGGTGTTTTATCTAAAAATGTAATAACTATTTTTGCTCAGCATTTTAAAACTATTCGACGTATCCTTTTCATACTTAGCAAAAAGTGCGACCACTATACACCCTACTAAATTATGATAAAAAAACGTTTCTAGCTACTACCAGAGGCGTACGACAGGGGATAGTGAATGGTTGACCCTTCTCAAATTCTACGCCACTGGAGGAGTTACTTTTTTAGTGCCATTTTTAGATTCTTCAATCCTTTCTACGTAAATAATATACTGATTATTGGTACAGATAAAGTCATTGGTTTTCGAGATATTTGAATTTAAATATGAAACTGGACAATTATTTTGATTAATTTATGATATGATGCATATGATTAAAATTTAAAAATTATTTGTACCCAGTACTTTAAAACTATTTGGCGTATCCTTATCATACTTGGCAAAAAGTGTAGGTACTGTACACCCTACTAAATTAAGATAAATTAACGTTTCTAGCTACTACCAGAGGCGTACGAGAGGGGATAGTGGCTGGTTGACCCTTCCCAAATTCTACGCCACTGACGAAATTGCTATTTTAGTGTTATTTTTTGATTTTCCAATACTTTATATGTAAATAATATACTCTTCATTCGTAACGATAAAATGATTAGTTTTCGAGATATGTATTTGAAATTAAAAATGAAGCGACACAATACATTAATCAAAATAACTGTGTCGTTTCATTTTTAACTTCAAAGATCTCGAAAACTAATGACTTTATCGTTACGAATGAAGAGTATATTATTTTCATAGAAAGTATTGGAGAATCCAAAAATTGAACTAAAATAGCAATTTCGCCAGTGGCGTAGAATTTGGAAAGGGTCAACCATTCACTTTCCCCCGTCGTACGCCTCTGGTAATAGCCAGAAACGTTTGTTTAACATAATTTAGTAGTTTGTACAGTACATATACTTAATGCCAAGCATGAAAATGATACGTCGAATAGTATTAAAATACTGAGCAAAAATAGTTTTTAAATTTATAGATAAAACACCCTGTAAGTCAGTAAGGAACCACATTTTATTTAAGTGTTTTAGGTTAAATCTTCGTATTTTGTGCTAAGCTTTCTCCAGTTACTATATGGACAATTATTAATGAAACACCCTGTATAATTAGCGTTAAAATTATAAATATAAATGTGTCGGACGTTTCTTCAAGCAGTGTATGTATATTTTTAAAGATTTAATGAAAGGTAAAGATTACTCTTATTCAGTTAATTATCGATACCAGGCGTTGGATTATTTATTCAAAAATCAATTTAGGCCATAATACTTAGTAGTCCATAAAATATCACTTAGCTAACCATAATAAATAATATTACCTAAATGTTTATGTCTGGAAACTAACCTTTTAAAAATAATTTTCAGTGTAAAATGATTCTATACCCTGTTATTAAACTGGGAGGAGTACTTAATTCAAATTTACCGCGTCGTAATGCTTGTTTGTAATTGGTCCAACCTCAGGCAAGTTTACTCCACTGTTATGAAATCTTGACACTATTGACATTTATGAAATTTTAACACTATTGGCATTTCATAGGTAAATTAAGTTATCTCGGCGATTTTTTGGGTTTTATGAGTTATTCCTTTAATTTTTAGATTTTAAGTCTGCTTTTATATAAAAAACAGTTGTTTTTAGAACTCTAGCGACGGATTTATTGGGTGTGAATCTGTCTTTTGAGTTTTCTCCTCCTAGTTTAAAAACAGGGTATAGAATATTGTAAGCTTTCAATAAAATACCTCTACTTAAAATTTAATACTGCTTTTACGTTAGTTACAATAATTCTACATACTGACAAGCTATACTTGTCAGTTTACGTCAACTTTGACTTTTCAAGTTTTAGTAATAGTTATTTATGTACCAAGTCAGTAAAGTGACTCTTTATCGAACGAGTCTTGATATTACGAGAAGAGCGAGTGTAGCGAGAGAGGCGAGTAACAGACGAGTTCGATAGAGAGTCTTTACTGACGTGGTGCATACAAAATTTTATCGCCAACATAATTTGATTGGAAATCAAATTGGAATTTGAATTCCGATGATTCGCACCTTAAAGTTGACTACGCAAGAGTTTGGGCTCTGTAATAATTTAAAAATAATATAAAATTTATAAAAAAAATTGAATAAGAAACTGCCGTTTATTTAACTTCTTTAAAATCTTATTATTCTGGCCATAATAATTAGAAATAAAATTAAAACAAAAGTTGAAAATTGTCTAGGTGAATATCAAGCGGGTTTTAGAGCACACAGATCGGTAATAGACCAAATTTTTGCAATGAAACAAATTTTGTCTAGCTCATATGAATTCAACCCAGCATTAAATATGTTATTTATTGATTTTAGACAGGCATTCGATACCATAAAAAGAAGTAAAGTATATGAAACGCTAGAATATTTCGAATTTTCACCAAAAATAGTAAGATTGATTAAATGCGTACTTAGTGACACTAAAAGTAAAGTTATGATAGAAGGACGGGTTTCGGATAGTTTTATCACCAATAGAGGCCTGCGACAAGGTGACCCGTTATCAACAGATTTCTTCAATTTAATTTTAGAAAAGATTTTACGAGAATGCAACATCTATACTAAAGGCACAGTATATCATCACAGGCATCAATGTGTAGCATACGCAGATGATATTACCTTAATAACAAGGAGACCTGCGGAATTAAGAGACATCTTTAATAGACTAGAGAGAACAGCCAAGGAATATGGTTTAGAAATAAACGAAGAAAAAACGAAATATATGGTGATGAAGGGAAATGAAAATCATCTGGGACAGTCCTTTAAGATACAAAGCCCAAGTAAAGAATATAACTTCGAAATTGTCGGCCAATTCGATTACTTGGGAGTAACACTAACAAATAGGAACGAAGAGAACCAAGAAATCGCAAAAAGAATGGCGAAAGGTAGTAAGAGTGCTGGGAGTCTAACTAAGATACTGAGGTCGAAGATAATATCCAGAAAAGCAAAAAAACGAATATATACAACAGTTATCCGACCTACAGTACTCTATGCTAGCGAGACCTGGACATTAAATAAAGACATGGAGGTAAAATTAGATAGATGGGAACGAAAGATCCTCAGAAGGATATACGGAGATCTAAAAGAGGGGAATATCTGGCGAAGAAGAACGAATGAAGAAATAATGCAAATATATGGACAACCAAAATAACAACACTCGCCAAAATTCAAAGATTAAGATGGCTCGGGCATATAGCAAGAATGGAAGAAGGAAGAGTTCCCAATGAACCAATAAACACGGAGGCTGGTACAAAAAGAAAAAGAGGACGCCCCCAAAGAAGATGGTTGGAATCGGCAAAAGAATATCTGAAGTCGCTGAGGGTACAAGATTGGAAAAACCTAGCACAAGACAGAAAGAAATGGAAGAAAACCATTGAAGCCTTGGGCCCCTGAGGCCTGTTGAGCTGAACTATATATATAAAATCTCATTATAACACTACACAATTTTTTTTAATTTGATTATCTTCATTATTTCATAAAATTAATCATCTTTAATTTTAATAATCCCTGAATGAAAAACTGGAAAATGAAGTACTGAAAGCTTGACAGCTTGGATAATGCCAAAATATATTTTATCTACAATTTCACTTTCTACAATAATTTGATATTGGTTTTAACACTTACTTGCAATTTACAATTTAAGAACTTTTTAAAATTTAGACGTCATAATAATTTCATGACAGTGATGACAGATAACTTTTGCAATATGGTCGCTTTCGATTTTTAATCGATAGTTATCAATATTGAATAATTACTAAATCCGTAAAGTTTTAATTTATTTTATATGAATATATTTACAAAATACTACAGAATTTCACTTTTTGACATAAATTTAATTGTTAATAACGAAAATTGTGTACAATATTTTTAATAATAATTAAAGTAAATAAATTTTAAGTTCTCTCAAATTCTCGCCATTCGATTACTGCCATCGACCACTTACATTCAATCTGGGTTAATTTGATTAATCGCGGCAGGTATGTAAAGTAAATTTTTTTTTTCATAAAGTAAAATTCTTCTTTCAGTATAATAAAGTGTTACTTTACTGTCGCAAATGAGTACAATAATGAATGACTTTAGTGACGGTTGGCGATAAACAAAATTATTATATTATTATGATAAACAATTTATGTATTTTAGAAATGGCCAAAGAATTAACGGAGAACGGGTTTACTCCAACAGAGATGCTTTTGAAGATTTTCTTGAAGAATTTCCTAATGTTGCGATTCATTATGACGTCTTTTGCAGAACTATTCGTGGCGTTGTAGATGTTTAAAGAGAAACGCAAAGCGTAACTTACAAGCCAGTGGTAGGCAGGCCTAAAGTGCGAACTGAAGAAAACATGAACTAGTCAGAATAGTTATTGTCGATCTACCACATACATACATCAATTCGGCATTTACATCAACAGGTAGATCTTTCATTTAATTTTCAAGTCCTGCCAGCAATAATACAGTTCATCCTTAGGTTTGGGCCATTTCCAGTTTTCCCGTGAAGTCTTTGTCATTGCACTTATTATTGCGCCTTTACCGTCAATCTTTTCAATTACCCCAGGATAAAAATTTGAGTCATAACTAACTATGACAAAGCACAAAGCATCCAACTTTTTTAGTTATTGGCTGCAGAGGATGTTTTTCTTGATGAGAGTAAATATTATCCTGGTCATTAGTCTCTTCAGTAATATTGTCTCCAATATTGTCAATCTGTTTTGCTTGAAATGAATCCCACTCATCTGAACTGTCGTCAAATACAACCTCATTGCAACTGTCTTCGTCACTTTCACTAGACATAATTACTTTACTTGTCTTTTGCCTTTTCTTACTGGATGATGGGTTTTCTTTAATTTTTTCCATTAATTGGCTTCTTTTCTTTTTTTCTGGTTTTGGTTTGTCTTCCAAAATTACTATATCCTCTTCACATATTCCGCTACCAGCAGGAACATTCAATTTCTTTTTTGTTTGTTTTCTTAAGCCATCTGTCTCTTTACTTCTACATTCTTCTAAATATTCTTGAAATGTAGTTACCCAGGCAACGGTATTCTCACTTTCTTTGCCATCCTCTACTGCCTGTTCACTTGGAAGCCTCTTCAAGACCTCTCCTCGATTTAGTGGAATTAATCCTGCTCCTTTAAATTCACTTATTACGTTTTGTGAAAGATTTTTCTCTCCCATTGCCTCCAGACATTTTTTGAATAAACGAGGAAATGTATCTTTTGGCACAGTTCCACGATTTTTTGTTTTCCAAGAATCTAAAGTTTCACGCCACTTAATTTTAAGTGGGCGGAAAAATGCGACATCTAACGGCTGAGTAAGTCCAGTGCTATTTGGGGGAAGTAGGATGAAGATTATGTTGTTTTTTTACATTCCTCTATTATATATGGAGATATATGGCTCGCCAAATTATCCCCAATCATTACTTTTTTCTCTTCTTTATCTTGCTTCGAGAAATAAGGCAAGGCAATTTTTCGAAACCAATCTTCGAATATCTCCAAAGTAAATCACCCACTCTTACTTCTATTATAAACTGTCCCCTTAGGGCCATGTTCGGTCCAGGTATTATACAGATTCTCAGCTTTGTATGTTACATATGGAGGGAGAAGTGTCCCGTCTCCGGCAGCGGCAAAAATTACAGACGTACTTGACTTAGAAAAATCAATAATCCTTTCAAGATGTCGACACCCTCTTCTAACAACAACTTTATTACGACCAGGATCGTTTGTCATATTTGTTTTATCATAATTAATGACATAATGAGAAAGAACTCCCTCCATTGACTGATTTAATCAAAGTAAATATTTATGGCGTTATGGTCGACTTTGGCTCGAGATCTCTTTATGTTTTGGCACATTTTATTACTCAAAGTGTTCTTGTGACGCTTCAAGAAAGACATGACAAAATCTCTACCTGGCATGTTGTTTTTAAATCTATGTTCATCTCTTCCAGAACGGTCAGCAATGCTTTGACAATGAGTCTAATATCGTATACTATAGTGTGAGACGAAAGCCCCAATCCCCAGCTGAACATAGACACATTACTAAAGCATTTTGGTCAACTTCATTTAAAACAAATGGTCTACCGACCTTTCCTGTGTTCTTTCCATTTATTGCTCTATTTATAGAACATCGTGGTATTCCAAATTTTTCTTCGGCTTTCCTCAAAGAAATCCTGGACCTAACAGCTTCCACTGCTTTATAAAGTTGCTCCTCCGAGAAATTTCGGTATTTTCTAGATCCCAAAATTCTTTTTTGGGTTCGAACCATACCTGAGCCTGAAACAATAATGAAAAAATGGTAAGTAGATAGGTAAGTAGGTAGGTAGGTAAATAGGTAGGTTAGAAACTAGTTTTTACAGTATCTAATTTGTGGTGGGGTAACTTGAGACAGTTGTCTCAAGTTGAGCAATCAAGGTCATGCTGAGAATTCATATTTTATAGCAGCCATAAACTTCGCAACGCCGCGCCGCAATGAAATTTACGGCACACCAATATTAATATTAGAGGTTACGTTTTCTACAACAATTGCTTGTTTTTGGATATTAGTCATAGAATTATTATATAAGTTATGTACTATATGAAATTTGGCAGTTTTAAAGTTGACGTTTATTAAAAAATTATCAACTTACCTTAGATAAGACAAAAGAATTTAATTACTAACCGTCAACAACCACACGTTTACTACCTTTTGCTATCAAAACAACACTAACAATGTTAACCGGGATGCCAAATCGACGAAAAATAATAGTGTCTCCAAATTGTCTCAAGTAATCCCATCGTCTCAAGTTACCCCAAATTACGGTAGGTAATCAAAGTAATCAAAGTAACAAATACTTTAAATGATTACTTTATACAAAAGTAACGATTTGTAACGAATACTCGAAAGTAACTCTAATCAGCATCACTACTTCCGACTCCTACTCGCTATTCTTCTCTGTTTAATCATAGACCTGGAGGGATTTCTCTTTCCACCAGTTCTTTTTCAATTCCCACCCTCCAATTTCTTCTCGGCCTTTCTCTTTTTCTTCTTCCTTGTGCTGTTTAGGGATCCTGTCATCTGACATTCCCTGTACATGGCCGTATCATACTAGTTGTTTTGTTTTTATGTCATCAATTATTGTATGTATGTTACTCACACATACAGAATAGACAATCATATTGCGAAATACAGGCCAATGCTGTTTAAATGCATTTATTCTTTTTGAATCCTGAAAAAACTAATAAATATTAAAAAAAAATTAAACGCAAAATGAAAGATTACACTATTACCGAGGGCTGAAGGTCCCTTAGAATAACCAAACAGCTTCTTTTGAATAAGATATTTGAGATTAAAAATCACAGTCAATTTTCTCTTTTTTTTCATCTCTGTAACTTATAGAACATTATAGAAGTTTTTAGGGACTTTCGCCCTCGGTAATAATGTAATCGTTCATTCTGCGTTTGAATTTTTCAAATAATTAGTTTTCTTATGATTCGAAAAAAATGAATCTATTTAAAAAGCATTGGAGCCGAAATTTTGCGCCTGCCCCCTTAACCAAAGAGTTTAAACCACAAACGCAGATCATTCAATATAGTAACTTGGGAACAATCATGATCAAACCAAAGGGCATATCAGTGACATGGAAAAATATTGTGAAATTCTGTTCTATAGTGACCATGAAGATACGAATCCAGAAGAAATAACTGACTAAAAATAACTACATATATCTTAAAATCCGAAATAGAAACCACAATAAAAAAATTAAGAACTGGATGATCTCAAGGGGAAGACGGAATCATGGCGGAAGCACTTTAAGAAATGGGAGAAAGGAATTTAAATAATGTAATAATGTAACTATGTAATTAAATCTGAAGCACAAGAAAATTGTCATATAAAAATGGTTTATAGGCTACCCATCATCAGAAAACAGCCGGGGAGATAAAAAAGAAGAGAAAAATAATTAAAAATCTTTGAAAATTCCAAAAAAAAGTTTTTTTTGGGGGGCTTGAGACAAGGGTTAGGGTTAATATTTTGGGCTGAAATTTGAAATGGAGGAAAAAAATGTATAAACAATTTCAATTTCTTTGTAACACGAAAATGCAGCAGCTGCATAATACTCTGGTTAAATCGGAGAGTGCAGGAAGAATCTATACCGGTTTCGGAGGTCTTTTCCTCCTCATCAGTAGTCCCATATCCTCTTCTCTCCGATTTCTACAGGTATCATACTTTGGGCCCTTCCGAATTGCAAAGAAAGAAATGTCACGGATAAACTAGAGCCATCTACCGAAAAACAAAGTAAGTTATCAATCGAAGTAGCACAGTAAACGACAATAAATATCGTTCCCATACCACCAGATTGACAACAGGTGGAATACTTTCTTTGGTTACACCTCCTGAGATTTTCAAAATTTATAAAACAAACAGGATGCCGAGGAAATTAAGATGGGAGAATTTTTAATAATTCACAACTCATCTGCTCAGCGTGGTAAAAGTTCCAACAAGAAAGATTCCTTAATACTACTACAAAAAAGTAAATGAATTAAAAATGTATAAACATTTTCAATTTCTTTACAACACGAAAATGCAGCAGCTGCACAATACTCTGGTTAAATCGGAGAGTGCAGTAAGAGTCTATACCGGTTTCGGAGGTCTTTTCCCTCTCATCAGTAGTCCCATATCCTCTTCTCTCCGATTTCTCCAGGTATCATACTTTGGGCCCTTCCGAATTGCAAAGAAAGAAATGTCACGGATAAACTAGAGCCATCTACCGAAAAACAAAGTAAGTTATCAATCGAAGTAGCACAAAAAACGACAATAAATATCATTCACATACCATCAGATTGACAACAGGTGGAATACTTTCTTTGGTTACACCTTCTAAGATTTTTAAAATTTATAAATCAAACAGGATGCCGAGGAAATTAAGATGAGACAATTTTAAATAATTCACAACTCATCTGCTCAGCGTGGTAAAAGTTCCAACAAGAAAGATTCCTTAATATTCCTACAAAAGAGTAAATGAATTAAAAATGTATAAACATTTTCAATTTCTTTGCAACATGAAAATGCAGCAGCAGCATAAAACATTGGTTAAATCGGGAGTGCAGGAACGAATTAGAAATGTGTAAATGAATTAAAAATGTATAAACATTTTCAATTTCTTTACAACACGAAAATGCAGCAGCTGCATAATACTCTGGTTAAATCGGAGAGTGAAGGAAGAGTCTACACCGGTTTCGGAGGTCTTTCCCCCCTCATCAGTAGTCCCATGTCCTCTTCTCTCCGATTTCTCCAGGTATCATACTTTGGGCCCTATCGAACTGCAAAGAAAGAAATGTCACGGATAAACTAGAGCCATCTACCGAAAAACAAAGTAAGTTATCAATCGAAGTAGCACAGAAAACGACAATAAATATCATTCACATACCATCAGATTGACAACAGGTGGAATACTTTCTTTGGTTACACCTTCTAAGATTTTTAAAATTTATAAATCAAACAGGATGCCGAGGAAATTAAGATGAGACAATTTTAAATAATTCACAACTCATCTGCTCAGCGTGGTAAAAGTTCCAACAAGAAAGATTCCTTAATATTCCTACAAAAGAGTAAATGAATTAAAAATGTATAAACATTTTCAATTTCTTTGCAACACGCAAATGCAGCAGCTGCATAATACTCTGGTTAAATCGGAGAGTGCAGGAAGAGTTTTCCCCCTCATCAGTAGTCCCATACCCTCTTCTCTCCGACTTCTCCAGGTATCATCAGTGGCGTAGCTGAAGATTGGGTGGCCCCCCGCGACTATTTTTGTGGGCCCCCGTATTATAAACATAACGACAACTAATAACAGTATAACTACTAAAATATGTGTAAATGACAATGTTTGGCCTTTCTTTAATAAGTCTTCATCAGTGAGTGTTAATAGATTTTTAAGAATAGACATGAAAACCTATTATACACATGTCTCTTAATACAACAAACGTATTAGTAAGTTGTTGCAATATTATAACTAAATTTACATTGAAAACATGAACTTCAAAACTTTTTTTGCAACAAGTTATTTTTTCGTCGCAGCTGAGCCCATTGTAAAATTTTTTATACGTTTTATTGGTTTATTTTTAAATTCCTGTATGATACCCCAATTCTTCTGCTATTCCTGCTGCTCCTGCTAAAGTTTCGGAAAACAAATCTCTCATTTCTCAAAGATTATAACGCGTTTTTTCCAAAAAGTTGAAGAGCGGCCGTTAAGTCTACCGTTTCAGATTGCAAAAGTTTTAATGTTAGATTAATAAAGTTAGGTATTTCAGATCGAATAGTAATGATAACGGCAAATTCAAAATTATTCATATGCTCTAATAATGCACAAGCTTCTAATTTTTCATCGTTTTTCTTTAGATAGCAATTTCAAATTTTCGTTAAAGATTTCATTACTTGTCGGAAAGCTCGAAGCAAAGTCATCACAGCATCATGTCTGGATAACCACTGGGTTTCACATAATCTTTCGAGTGTTGGCGATGAATCCAAAGTAATAATAGTACATAGACATCCCATCTTTTAATACTTGCACTAAAGAACATATAATCTCTTAATTATATCGTAAAAAACAACTCCTGTTTTTTCAATGTCAGTTATGCGCCTTTGTACGCCTGAATATACACCACTCATAAAGCTTGCCCCTTACACTCCTCACTCCTATCCTCTGCAGTTGTGTACCGAAAGGTGCTTTGACTGTATAAATCTTAAAATTTTATTTACAAGACCTTTGCACTTTGGTCTAACACGCTAATAAATCCCAAAGAGCTTTCAACAACTTCTGCTTTGGAAGGTAAATTATTTTCATCGCAAGTTATTTTTACGTACCGGAAAATAAAACTAATAGTAGGGGAGGAAAATGTGCTAAATTTGCAGTTACTCGAGAGTTATGGGGACTTATTGGGTTGTGAAGATTAGGTCCTAAAACCAAAAAAAGTTAAGTAAAGTTTTGCATTTAAGTGGGGACTTTCCATTTTTTAATTTAATTTTTCATTTCCAACAACCATTTTTTCCGATTAAATGGAGGCTACTATTTAATATTTTAAAGTAACCCTTCATCCCACCTTCGTGGGGGTCGTGTTTGGCGTCATTCTATAGATTTTTCAAAAATATTGGATATGTACATATATTTTGCATGCAGTTTTTCGATGTGATGTTTATTTCGCGAAATATCGCGTGGTTTCTATTTAAAATTTTAAATTTACCCCCCCCCCGTCCCTCTCCGTGTCGGGTCGAGTTTGATATCATTCGATAGATTTTTAAAAAATATTGAAATATTGAAAACGTAGTTTTTATTTTTTCGATCTGACGTCTATTTATCAAAATATTCGCTTTTTCTTGTGAAACTTTGTGACTCACCAATTTCCTTACGCCCCGCTCAAACCAACAGATTTTTGAAATATACATTGTTCTGCATGTACTTAATTTACCTTATCTTAATCTGACGATTTAGAGTTTTTCTAAGGATAGAATTTTTTTTCGGGACACCTTAACGAACTTCCCTGTATTAAGACTAATTTATGGAAGTGGTACATTTACAGGCAACGAGGTTTCTCCCTATGTCATATTCTGACGCGCTCGAGTAACTGCAAAAATCCCCGCTTGGGCTTCCCCTACCATAAGCTGATCTTGTTTTGAAATATCTTGAGTGGTATCAAGTTTGAGTGGTATCAGTTTCTTGAGCTAGCCAATTTATAACTTCGTTTTGTATTTGGAGGCTCAAGTAATTTGTTTTAAGTTATTGTTTTTATCGATTAATTTAGCTAAAAAAAGGTTCATATTTAGCTAGTAAAAGAACCACCGATAAAAAAATTATCTTTTTCTGATTCGCTTTCATCTAAACTACCAATATGTCCACTAAACGCTAAATGGCACCCGGTAAGAGTAAGAGTTACGTCAATTACCTGCTTCATTACTTCCTTCCAAATTCCCTATTTTGATGCTTACTGGGGAAATATATTTTGATCTCCTTTAAAAAAAAGTAGAAGTATTAAGCTTGATGGCTTTAAGGGGCCCCTACTAACGTCGGGCCCCCCCGGCTTGCGGGCCCTGCGGGCCTGTCAGCTACGCCACTGGGCCCTTCCAAACTGCAAAGAAAGAAATGTCATGGATGAACTAGAGCCATCTACCGAAAAACAAAGTAAGTTATCAATCGAAGTAGCACAGAAAACGACAATAAATATCGTTCCCATACCACCAGATTGACAACGGGTGGAATACTTTATTTGGTTACACTTCCTGAGATTTTCAAAATTTATAAATTTTGAAATGGAGGCTTTATACCCATCACCAGAAAACAGTCGGTGATATCAACATTTTCAAAGTTTGGTCTTTTCGGAATACCCTACTGAGGTAGCACAGCACTCTCAGAAGAGAGAAGAATGGATAGTAACGATACGTCGAATACCATAATTCGCACCACATCCTTACGAAGCCTAAATGATAGAGAAGGAGGATGAGTCAAAACTGAAAGTTATCCTCTTCTTATGGGTATCTATGAGGCCGTTGGCAACTACATTTGAGGGGTGCCAAACCATAACGTTGTAAGTGCCACTCGAGCTGAAATACGTTTTATATGATAAAAACGTTGTATATGCCGACCTTTAGCTGCACTCTTGAAATCAAAGCTCTCCGATGCCCCCACCTTGAATACTGGGAAAGAGAAGGTCATAACGTTGTATGTGCCTTATCAGTTGTTGCACAGTTGCTACGATCAGTCTACGCAAAATGGCAGACGAAGTACTTGAGTGTGTGACTGTAGCGTCAAAAAAACGTGTTTTAAATACATTGAAATGGAAAAAAACTATTAGGAAAGACAGTAAAAACAGAGGACTTACGTATATAAATACCAAAAATAATGAAGTAGGTGAAAAAACTGAGCCAAAGGAGGTAAGTTCTGATAAAAATATTTTTATTGTGATATTAAAGTAACATTTAAAAAACAATAATAAACGCTATATCTTTGTTCTGTTTCTGCTATGTTTTTTGCTTAAAGTATTTTTTATTTAGTAACACTCGAAGCAAATACGATTTATTTGGACTTTAGGGTTACCATTTTTTAATTATTATTTTCGTTTAAGGTGTCCTGCAAATGCCAGTTCTCATGTACGTGCATAACATTAGATTGCCGTAAGAAGCTTTTCCGTAACTTTTGGGATATAGGGAATTATAATGAACAGCAAATATACCTAAAAAACTTCATTCGGGTCTGCTTAGTAAATAGAAGGAGACATGGTAATTACGATGATGCAACCCAAAGCCGGCGACAACGGACATACAAATATATTCTAATAATTCGGGGCATGTCTGAAATTCAGGTATGTTAAATTGAATAGCTTTCTTTTGAAGCTTTAATTAATAAATTGTGTTCTGTAAGCAGAAGTTAATTCAAATTTTTTCAGGTTTGCAAGAAGACATTCTGTGAGCCTTTTGGTGTAAGTGGACGACGTGTGCAGATTCTAGCCGAGAAAATTGGTTGTGACGACGAAAGTTTGAAAGATAAACGGGGCGGTAAAAGACAAAGACGCGAGCCTGAATGGAAAGAAAAGATCATTAATTATATATCGTCAATTCCAGCGCAAGAAAGTCACTACGGTAGAAGTGACGCTCCAAATCGAAAATATCTCCCGACAGAGCTTAATGTAGTAAAGTTGTACAAAGGATTTTTGGAGAAGTACCGTGCTGATTCTACCGAGCCACCAGTATCTAGACAGTGGTTTAATGACATATTTTTGACAGAGTTTAATCTTTCTTTTAAGCCCTCACGAGTTGACACATGCCCAACATGCGACTCGCTTAAAGTCCAAATAGACACAGCTCCAACAGAAGAAATAAAAACTGACGGTAAGCAAAAACTAGAAATTCACCACAGACAAGCTGAGCTAGCAAGACAACAAATGAGTAAAGATGATATAAAATCCAGAGAAAATAACTCAGGTATTAGAATGGTTCAATTTGATCTCCAGCAACAGATGTATCTTCCAACTCATACTTAAATGTACTACAGCCGTCAGCTTGCCTGTGTTAATATGGGTATTCATTTAGAAGACGAAGGAAGGGGCATCATGCTTTTTGGAATGAAACTATCGGGCAAAGGGGGTCTAACGAGATAGCTTCTTGCCTGTACAGATTTTTTACCAGTAGAGAAATTGGATTCACTACAAATAAGCAGAAACTAATCCTTTGGTCAGATAATTGTGGTGGTCACAATAAGAACCAGGCTTTACTTGTTATGTATCTCGTTTTGATTGCAAAAGGTTTCTTTTCAGAAATTACTCATAAATTTTCTGTGAAAGGACATACCTTTCTCGCGTGTGATCGTGATTTTGCTATTATAGAAAAGGCAAAGAAGCATGCTAAGCCGCTTATACCAAAAGACCTCTTGCTAATGCTGGAAAGAAAAATCCCTTCTTAGTAGTGGATACTACAACATTTTTTGACTGGATGAATCAAGCTAAATCCATGATAAACACAAAAAAGTTGCAGATATCTTCGGCTACTATGATTCGAGTAACATCTGAAGACTTTGGTGAAGTTTATACAAAGAAAAGTTACTCGGATTTTCCTCCATGGCTTAAAACTTCAGTAATCAAACCTGGAATCACTAAGGCGAGCTGTGAGGAGTTGGAAATCGAGATGAAGGAAACCCCTGTGCCATTGTCTACCGAAAAAAATAAAGATATCCAAGCCATGCTACCATATTTAGCAGGAGAAGCAAAAACGTTTTATGAAAACCTTACAAAAGGCTGATCTTTAAATTTTTCATTAAAGTTACTTAAGTAAGTAAATACATGTTAGTTTTATTTTCACTATAATTATTGTTAATTTGGTCTTTTTCTCTTGACTTTTAAGTGCAAGTAAATACACACTTACAACGTTATGACTTGCATAAAGAATGGCACTTAGAACGTTTTGTTCTCTTAGTTTTTTTTAATTAATAAAAGCATAAACTATTTTATTTCACTGACTTCAAATTTGTATGTCAATAGTGTTAATTGAAAGTTTAATAATAAAAATTTTAAGAATTAATTCGTTCATTACTTTTCAACTAAAACAGTTTTTTGTCTCTACTGAAAACTTTTATTTTGGGCACTTACAACGTTATGGTTTGGCGCCCCTCATTTTATCTTTTCTATCTCTGTTCTAAGCTCAATGCCTTTTGGTCCACTGTCCTACATCCTGAAACGAGGAATTTCGTCGTGTTCTGGTCCTTTTCTACCTTTGATTCTTCGTACAATCTTAAGATATTCTCATAGGTTGTTTAGTTATTTCTTTATCTCATTGTTCGAAGAACTGCAATGTCTTTGCATGACTGACATACGTATGCTACTCTGAGCAAATCATGCACTTCCAAATCGAGTGTAGTAGGATTATAATAGTCCTTGGAGTTATAAATTGTTTCATACGAAAATAGTGCTTATATTCAATAGCTAAAATAATAATCAAATTAGAAATTATAGTATTTTGTGTACTCTTATGTATTTAGAGTTGTTAGCGAGTCGGTAGAAAAGGTTGGGTTAATGTGTTAATGATAATGTATTTATTGCGTGATCAATCCCAGACGGTTGACGTAATAAAAAACTCAAATATCATAAAATACAAATTCAGTAGAAAGAGTAATATAAAAATATATGGTATGTTTCAGTTGAAATACTTTACAGCAGTTTACAAACCTTTGCAGTCCAAGGCTTGGATGACAGAGAGCTGATAGTCATGCATCGCAAAGCTACTTCAAATACGGTATGCGGCAAAATAAACGGTATGTACTGCAATTCGTATGCCTAAAATTTGTATGTGTAAGGCGCCGAAACGTACTGAATGGTTTCCGAAAATCGTTATAACGTGTGTGAATGTCGTAATGTGATATAATAATGCTTCAGGATGGTTCTCAATTTGGCAGAAAAATTTTTTATGGTGGAGTACTATTTTCGGTCATACGGAAAAGGTCACGAAAACAGTTGTTCGATCTTAAAATCAACAATGGTTTCAGCAGAACGGGACAAGCTGTCATACTGCCAGGGAGTCTCTTAGAATATTGCGCGATCATTTTGGGAGTTGCCACTCACCAGAACTAACGCCGCCAGATGCGTACATATGGGGAATGCTGAAGGAGTCAGACAGATCCATCGTCTGCCATTGCAAATGCGGACTAGAATTTTTTCCCCCATAATCATCACTACGATGATGATTATTACAATTACAATCTGGTCATAATTGACCAATGAGCAATTTTAATTTAATCTAAATTACTACCGTTCCTTAAAATTAAGAGCTCACCCCATAGCATATCTTATCTAATTTAACAAGATAGTACACTCAGGGCCGGCGATAACGGGCCTGCAAGGGATGCACTGAAGGCGGGCGCCCCTGTTTGGGGGCGCCAAAATGAGCTTTTTTTTTCTGCTGTAATACAAAATACGAATTTAGAAAAACCTAAGGGCGATTATGCTAGTTTTGCAGGCGGGCACCTTATACCCTAGCGCCAGAACTGAGTGCACTATTCTAACATACACACGCGCATAAGCACTATGCTCTGCTTTTCACTATCGCCTATCACTCAAACTAGTTCAAAAGGCTTTGTCCTCTTCAAACTTCTAGTTTGCCCAGTGGTATCGAGGAGCTGGATTGCCTCAACATTCTCGTGCTTATGAAGTCGTTGCTCATGACTTCCTGCCATCTTCTTGATGATTATATCCACAGTTTCTATTCCTAGGTCCTTATGGAGATCACTGTTTGTCACATACCAAGGAGCATCTACAATATTTCTCAGTATTTTGTTCTGAAATCTTTGTATTATTGTTATATTACTTGGTCTAGTACACCCCCATATTGGGCATCCATAAGTCCATACAGGTCTCAATATTTGTTTATAAAGTAATAACTTATTATGTATCGACAATGTGGAGTTTCTTCCAATTAGCCAATACATTTTTTTATATCTTATATTTAGTTCTTCCCTTTTTTTCTTAACGTAAACCTTCCAGCGTAGTTTTGCATCTAATGTTATACCCAAATAATTAGCAGTATCTGCATATGGTACTTGGATATTGTTGATTATAACTGGTATATATTGTATTTTTTTGTTGGTGAAATTAACATGGACAGATTTAGCTTCATTCAGCCTGATTCTCCATTTTTGTCTCCATTTATGGATTTGGTTAACTGCTATTTGGACCTTGTTGGTCGCCTCCTCACTTGGATAGCTGTATCATCATCAAAGTTGACAACTGTATTGTCTTCCAGTACAGGTATATCACACGTGTATAGTAGTTATAGGACCGGACCCAATACACTGCCTTGTGGAACACCTGCTCTAATTTCTTTTAAGTTTGAAAAACAGTCTTCTTGCTTAATTATACAATGTCGTTCTTTTATGTACGATTGTAAAAGTTTTGAGTACTGTTTAGGTAAAAAACTTTTTTCACCTACCTCTACCGAAAGTATACTTTTCCGGACCTGATTGTAGGGAGGAAAGTCGTACTTTTCCTCCCTAGGGAGGAAAAGTAAGAGTGACGTCATGGTATTTCATTCATGAAATATAACTTATTGACGCCCTGTACAATATCTATTTTCTATTACGTAAGTATCTATACATTTTAACGTTTATTTAAAAACACCCTGTATTTTGCAGAATGGTACAAAACAGTAAATTGTAAATTGTTATTCTGATTTAACAATGTTTACACTAATAATTTGACTTATATTTCACAGTTGACAGTTATATTGTACCTACTTGTTAGTTTTAGTTCTAATAAATGTTGTTGGTTAGTTAAATTAAGTAAAAATGAAAAAATGACTTGTTATTTGTGGAAGGTGGAAAAACCATATGTATAACATGGGAGTAAAGTGCCGTTTCCTCCCTTGAATGATTACTACAGTAAACTTCATTCTCGGGAGGAAAAGTAGCACTTTCCTCCCTTGTTATACAAATAGCTATTTAGTTTGTATACTAAACCTTTATGCTAGACTTTATTAAAAGCCTGTGCAGCATCAAGGACTAGAATTAATTTTTTCGTGCCAGAGGCAGTTGCAGATCTAGGGGAGGGGATTTGTCTTAGTACGTACTTAGAACACGTAATGAAAATAATGAAATTTTCATGATTTTCTGAGTCCTGCCAACTAAATAAATTAAATATATTTATTTCAAAACTATCAAAAAAAAATGTTGGCATGACGTCTCCTAATGACCCCTTGGAAAATTTTGTGGAAAATTTTCACCCTTATTCCGTGATTTTCTGAGTATTTCTGGTAATTTTTTGTCCGGGATTTTTTGTGGGAAAATTTTGTCCAAAACAATTTGTGGGGATTATTAGTCCGGGATTTTTTGTAGTGATTTTTTGTCTGGGGATTATTTGTCCGGGATTTTTTGTAGGGATTTATTGTGGGAATTTTTTGTCTGGGGATTTTTTGTCCAGGGATAATTTGTGGGGATTTTTTGTCAGGGATTATTTGTCCGGGGATTATTTGTCCTAGCTTCGTTATGATATAGTTTTTAAATAGTATAATACCCTGTATACTTTTCCAATTTTCCATAAACTATTAAATCAAAAATACAATCGTTAAATTCACATAGTCCCATCTAAATGCGTCCCAATGTTATTGGTAAAGTTTATTATAGCATCGTTATTAACTATTGTTAACTAATGTTAACTATTGTTAACTAATGTTAACTATTATTAGCATAGTTTATTATAGCCAGACGAATGGAGAAGCAGTATACTGGTACCTGTTTACAAAAACAAGGGAGATATACAACAATGTACAAACTACAGGGCTATAAAACTGCTTAGCCACACCATGAAAATATGGGAAAGAGTAATTGACAGACGGATACGTGAAGAGACCGAAATATCCGAGAATCAATTTGGCTTTATGCAGGGTAGATCAACAACAGATGCAATTTTCATTATAAGGCAGTTGATGGAAAAATACAGGAGTAAAGAAACAAACGCTCATATGGTATTCATTGATCTTGAGAAAGCATATGATAGAGTTCCTCGAGAGATTCTGTGGTGGGCACTCAATAAGAAAGGAGTCCCTGGTGAATATGTAAAGATTGTGAGGGATATGTATGAGGGAGTAACGACTAGTGTTAGGACAGGTGTGGGAGAGACTGATAAATTTCATGTGAAAGTAGGATTGCACCAAGGCTCTGTGCTTAGTCCGTATTTATTCTCATTAGTTTTGGACCAGATAACAGCGAAACTACAGGGTAACATTCCATGGTGCTTAATGTATGCTGATGATGTCGTGTTAGTAGGAAATAGTGAAAGAGACTTAGAACAAAAACTGGAACAGTGGAGACAAGCTCTGGAGGAAAAAGGTTTAAAACTTAGTAGGACAAAAACAGAGTATTTGGAATGTTCATTTAAAGATGGAGCTACTACAAATAAAATGGTATCTTTGGATGGTGAAATGATTGTGAAAAGCAATAGTTTTAAGTACCTAGGATCGGTATTACAGAGTAATGGAGAAATAGATGGAGATGCATGCAGTAGAATTAGGGCTGGATGGATGAAGTGGAAAGAAGCGAGTGGTGTGTTGTGTGACAGAAAAATTCCAATGAAGCTGAAGGGAAAATTCTATAAAACAGCCATAAGACCGGCTATGATGTACGGGACTGAATGTTGGGCAGTGAAAAAGAAAGAGGAACAACGAATGCATGTGGCGGAAATGAGAATGCTTAGATGGATGAGTGGAGTGACAAAGAAGGATAAAATTAGAAATGAGTATATTAGGGGAAGTCTAGGTGTGGCACCAATTGATGCCAAAATGAGAGAGCATAGGTTAAGATGGTTCGGTCATGTTCAACGTCGAGACGTTAATCACCCAATACGAAGAATAGCTGAAGTGCAGATTCCTGGAAGGAGTAGGAGAGGAAGACCAAAGAAGACCTGGGGGGAGGCGATAAGGCAGGACATGTTGGTAAAGGGGATTAACATTGATATGACCCAAGACAGAATTGTGTGGAGAAATGCAATTAGGGAAGCCGACCCCGCATAGGGATAAGGCAAAGAGAATGATGATGATTATAGCATCGGTTTTATTACTGAAATAGTTAACAGGAATAAAAACCTATTAACTTTTTGGCAGTATGCAAATATGTAATGATCTGATGTAACATTGTGCAATTATTTATTTGCAGTTTGATGGATTGTTTGTCATGATTCTATCTTTAAGATCACCCATATTATAACGTTTTGTTTAGTACGCAATATCATTGTGGTAGGCCTATTAAATCTAGTATTAATAGCATTCTGTGTAGTAAGAGTTATTTTATTTTTGTTTTTAAGATTTTACAAACGTCCCAACACCAGTTTTTACCTCAAATATATGTCACAATCTTCACATACTCTATTCTAGCATATGCTTTCTCAACATTAATAAATACCATATTAGTGTCTATTTCTTTCCTTGTGTATTTTTCTATCAGCTGCCTTATAATGAAAATTGCATATTATATTGTTTATCTGCCTTGCATATATCCAAACTGAGATATCTCGCCTTCTTCATATATCCGTCTGCTTTATATGAAAGTACAGGCACTAATTTGTTTAAATTACAACCAACAGTAGCTGTTAACCAATTTTACAAAGTTGTTGCACTAAGTAGAAAAACAGTGTCGACCATCCTAAGATTAAAAGTACACCATGGATGTTTTCCGAAGCATCTACATAAAATCGGAGTTCTCCCAACAGACAGATGTGACTGTGGAACTAGCATAGGTAATCTAAATCACATATTTTTTTACTCTCCCTTACATCTCAATACAAGTATGTGGCTGCTACAAGAATTGCTGAAAGCAGGTTTAAGTACTCCCCTAGACTTAAATGTACTATTAAGTGAAGATAACATTAAAATTTTTAAACTAATTATGACATTTCTTCAAAAAATTAAATTAAAAGTGTGAATGTAAAACTAATCGTTTGAATGGATAGGTATTTCCTTTGTATTATGTAATGTATGAATGAGATATTTCCTGTAATTAATTATATTATTTTGTAACATATGTATGTTCGAAAAAAAATTGTATAAAAAAAAGATTAAAAAAATAATAAAAAAAAATAAATAAAAAATATTAAAAAAAATATTAAAAAAAAATTATTAAAAAAAAAATAAAAAATATATGTATAAAAAAAATAAAAAAAATAGAAATAAATAATTAAAAAAAAATTACTAAGAGGTTCTAAATCTCCGAGAAGATGAATCGGATTTAGTTCCTACCGTAGCGTAGTGAAGAAAAAAAAATTAGCATTGTTGTATTTATTACCTAACATAGTAAGTAGACATTGTTATTTGTAAGCTTTACTTTTTATTATTCTTTATTTTTAAGTGTATACTGGACAATTTTGTACTTATGAACGAATAATAATTTTAGATGTAATTACGTGGCTAAAGGTTCTTAACCAAGGCCAGAATCAAAACCAAAAAAATATATCCGTCTATCAATTCTCTATATTCTCTATACATAATATGTATCATATTTTCAGGGCGTAACCAAGCAGTTTTATGGCTCTGTAGGTTGTGTATTGTTGAACATATCCTTTGTTACTTTGGCAAAAAACAAGAAAGCCGTTAGTCCTGACAACATACCTACAGAAATGTTAAAGCTCATAAATGAGAAAAACATTGGAATACTAGTCAAACTTTTCAATGATGTTTATTCGACTGGTGATATCCCTGAAGATTGGTCAAAGCCCGAATTCATAACCCTACCAAAAAAACAACGTCCGAAAAACTGTAGCGATTATAAAATGATAAGCCTTATGAGCCACACTTTGAAAATCTTTGTACATATCATCCACAGTAGAATCAGAGATAAATGTGAAGAAGACCAGGATAAAACACAATTTGGCTTCGGAAATGGACTGGGAACCCGGGACGCACTCTTTGCACTCAATGTATTACTGCAGAAATGCCGAGATCAAAGGAAATACGTCTTTGCTGTATTTATTGACTATGAGAAGGCCTTTGATTGAGTACATCACAAATTAATTAAAATATTAAAGGATAAAGGAGTTGATAGTCAAGATGTACGAATCATAGAAAAATTATACTGGCGTCAAACAGCGACAGCTTGCATAAACGGAAAATCAACAAAAATATGCAAAATACAAAGAGGCGTCAGACAAGGTTGTATACTGTCCCCACTGTTATTCAGTTTATATTCAGATAGAATATTTAAAGAAGCGCTGCATAATTTGGAATGGGGTGTGAAAGTTAATGGAATTCTAATAAATACAATCAGATATGCAGACGATACAGTTGTTTTAAGTGATGATATGAATGGATTACAACACCTTTTAAATGCCATTGACACAGTGGGAACAGAGTTTTGCCCAAACATAAACTGTTCAAAAACAAAATACATGGTATTTAGTCGTTTGGCCCATCAAGATTCACGGTTATATGTTGATGGTCATATAATTCAAAGAGTTCCCAGTTTTAAATATCTTGGTTGCCATATTACTGAACAACTAGATCCAGATAAAGAGATAAAATGTAGAATCGAGATAGTCCGCACGACATTTTTAAAAATGAGTTCATTTTTCTGTAATGGTAACTTGCAACTTCAACTTCGAAAGCGCATGATTAAATGTTACATTTGGTCAGTCCTCTTGTATGATGTCGAAGCATGGACATTAAAAATATCCACCATTAATCGTTTGGAGGCCTTTGAAATGTGGCTACACAGACGTACACTGAAAATACCATGAACGGCTATGCTGACAAATGTGGCAGTCCTTAAGAGAGCAAACTCTGCCCGCGAGCTGCTTGATAACATCAAATATAGAAAGCCGACCTATTTTGTACACGTAGTAAGGGGAGACCGGTATAATATTCTTCAACTTATTATGATGGGTAAAATCGAAGGACGCAGAGGAATTGGTAGAAAGCAGGCCTGTTGGTTGAAGAATATCAGGGAGTGGACAGGAATAAAGAAAGCAGAGCAACTATTTAGAATAGCTCGAGACAGAGACAGTTTCGCCATGTTAATCGCCAACGTCAAGGGGACTTGATAGGGCACGTTAAGAAGAAGAATCCTTTGTTACACTGCTTCTAATATACTGCTTCTTCATTCTATGCATGTGCTCTGGCATGTGCCCCACTCCATAATTCTATTAAATAAACCTGTTAACCAACTTGTTCCTGTCTTCCTTAATACCCATACTTTTTAATTTTCTGGCCACTGTTCTTATAATTTTCTCTTCTTTATTTTTTCTTAAATTTCGATTGACCACTACCAGGTATTTTTATTCCCAAAGTTCTTTCCTGGGATTTTTACAAGTATTCTAATAGGAGTATCTCTAACAATACTTGCCATCTTCCTTAATTAATATTAGGACTTCATTCAATGTTCCAACACATTTTTTTTTCTATTTTTTTGCCCTGAAAAGACCTTCTTTCTCATCTTTTTTACTTCAATGTCCGGTACAAGCAGCTTATGTTATGACTTATTGTCACACTAAGTCAACTTAATGGCATCGGCTGTTGTTCAGTTAGGAAATATGTAGTTAGCGTTAGCATGTTTGTAGCTTCGAGTTTTGTTTTATTTTCTGAGTGTTTAGTGTATCATAATATCATCTGAACTAAATGACGTAGTGAGAGACTTGGGCTTATCGAAGGATGCTGCACTAATTAGGATCACGACTGAAAGATAAAAATCTGTTGGCGCCAGGAATCACATTTTCATGGTATAAGCATCGTGAAAAAGAGCGCGCGGAATATTTCTTTCAATAGTGTTCACTGGTGTATTGTTGTAATATTTATGAAGTAGTCATGAACCTGGGAGCTTACGATGACGATTCCACATTATGACAGTTATTTATTGATTTTTTTAAGACGAGTCTGAAAGGTGTCTTGTTGCACAATGGTATGGTAATACTTATGCTTACTACGTGCACCTCAAAGAAACGTATGAGAATATTGAGCTATTGCTAAATAAAAAAATATCCATGATTTTGGGTCAGCAGACTGGATTTACAAAGGATCCATGTGTTTTGTGAGAGTGGGACAGTCTAACTAACATTATGTGAAGAAATAATGGCCATTCAGAGAAAGACCTGTACTAGGACAAAAAAATGTGAAGCCTGATGCATTAATTTACCCAAAATTAGTTCTTTTGTCTCCCCTGCAGAAATGCAGAAACTATAGATGAAAGTCTAACCATCATACAAGAAACAGTGAGAGAAATAAAAGAACAACATCTGAAGAAAGATACAGAGAAACGGAAATCATGGATGACCGATGAAATATTCGAGCTTATGGATCAGAGAAAAAAGAACAAAGAAAATCTCAAAGAATATAAAAGAATACATACCATCGTCAGAAGAAAGATAAGAGAAGCAAAAAAGAAACAAAAAACAGAACAACGTCAAGAAATAGAGGAGTATCAGAGTCGATATGACAATTTCAATGCCCATCGAAAGGTGAAGGAATTAGCTGGAAAGTTCCGAAAACGCAGCAGCGGAAAAATAACAGATGATGAAGGAAATCTTGCCATAACCAAAGAAGATAAAAAGAAAGTATGGGAAGAATACTTGGGGAAACTTTTCCACGACCTTAGAACAGGAAAAGAACCCAACATTGAAGATAATTCAGGTCCCGAAATCCTACCAGAAGAAGTAACGACAGCCATCAGACAAATGAAGGATGGAAAGGCACCGGTACTTGATGAAATACCTGCAGAACTGCTAAAGCTATTAGATGGAGCACAAATAAAAATAATAACTGAAATATATAATGACATATACAAGGCAGGAAAAATACCAGCAGAGTGGCTCAAATCTGAGTTTGTACCGTTGCCCAAAAAACCAGGAGAAACAGTTTGTGAAGACTACAGGACCATAAGCCTAATGAGCCATCTTCTCAAGCTGTTTTTAAAAGTCATCCATAATAGAATTTACCGAAAATGCGAAGAACAAATTGCGCCCAATCAGTTTGGATTTGTGAACGCCGTTGGTACGAGGGAGGCTTTATTTAGTGTGCAGGTGTTATTTCAGAAATGTAGATATGTCAGCTGTGATGTTTTTGCATGCCTGATTGACTACAAAAAGGCTTTCGATAGAGTCCGACATAAACAAATGATGGAAGTGCTGAAGAGGACAGGGATTGACGGAAGAGACCTGAAAATAATAGCTAACCTGTATTGGAATCAATCAGCAGTGCTCCCAATAGATGGAGAATATACAGATCAGGTTAAAATCTTAAGAGGAGTGAGACAGGGATGCTTAATTTCACCGCTGATATTCAATCTGTACTCAGAGCACATTTTTGAAGAGGCTCTAAAAGATATTGATGAAGGCATCTCAATAAATGGAGTCAAGCTCAGTAACCTGCGATATGCAGATGATCCAATAGTGTTTTCCAAATACCATAGAAGGGCTGAAAAACTTAATGAATAAAATAACTGAAACCAGTAGAACATAATATGGACTAGATATAAACACCAGCAAAACCAAGCTAATGATCATCAGCAAGCAAAACATAACTGGAGTAAATCTGTATGTGAACCAAATGAGAATTGAACGTGTCTCACAATACAACTATTTGGGCACTATAATCAATGAGTCGTGGGACAATACTCAAGAGATTAAATGTCGCATCGGAAAGGCAAAGAGTGCATTCTTGACTATGACCTCTGTGTTCAAGAGCCATGACATCACTCTAAAAACAAAAATAAGGCTCCTTAAATGTTACGTGTACTCAGTGCTTTTATCCGGAGTAGAAACGTGGACCTTGAAGGCGGAAACTTTATCGAAACTTCAAGCTTTTGAGCTATGGTTGTACAGAAGAATCCTGAAAATACCATGGACAGACAAAGTCACCAATGAAGAAGTACTACGGAGGATGAACACAACCGCAGATTTATTCAACATCGTGAAGGGCCGTAAGCTGCAGTACATTATATGCAGGGCATATAATGAGAAATCAAGGCAGATACGATCTACTCCAGTGCATTTTGCATTTTACAAGGTAAAATTGAAGGAAAAGGGCCCCAGGACGAAGAAGAATATCCTGGCTTGCTAACCTGAGAACATGGTATAGAAAGACCTCAACACAACTATTTCGTATAGCAACTAACAAAGTCATCATAGCCAGAATGATCGCCAACGTTCGGAACGGATAGGCACCCTAAGAAGAAGAAGTCTCCCCTTCACATAAAGTTAGGATTGATAAATCAGTTTGGCTAAGCTATAAATAAACAGGGTGATTGCTTTAAATCCCTATGCGACAAATTTCCTACACTTTCTGAAGCTAAAGCTACAGAAGGAATTTTTGTAGGCTCTCAAATTAGAACCTAAAAAATCGGACAGATTTTTTAAGACTATAATGACCCATGACGAATTTAAAGCATTAAGTTCTTTCGTAGAAGTCATAGATGAAATTGTAACCAACATGGTCGAAAATAATTATGAAAAACTGAGATGAAATATTAGTGTCAAACTTCATTTTCGGGATCCCCACGTTGACTATTTTCCAGAAAATCTTGGAGCTGACAGCGAGGAATAGGGAGAGAGGTTACATCAAGACATAAAGGAGATGGTGAGACGTTACCCAGAAGATAAGATATTACATACAATGATGGCTGATTACTGCTGGACATTGAAGAGGGACTCGCTTATTAAAAATAACTACAAAACGCATTTTTTACGGAAAAGAGAACGATTTTATTCAAAAAAGTCAACGATTGTCTAACGTCTACTGTATTGTTTTTTGTGACAACTCAATTTTGCAGTGTAATTTTCTATTAAAAATTGTTTAACTATTTAATAGTTTCAATAATTTTTTGCCATATTTTTGGCAGTTTCTATAAAAATTTCAAACACACTTTCCCTGAAAACCTGACGTACTGGTATCAGTACAGCTCGTTTACTATAGGTTTGTTCCAACACAACGAAGAACCGTCATGTAACGATCACGTTACTATAAAATAATACGTTCCATGCATTCTGTGTCTGTATATCGTGCGTTCCGTGGGTTATTTTGTTTACTGCGCAGGACGGTGATCGTTACATGCACAGTTTTCGTTGGATTGGAACAAACATTATATGACACCTAAAAAAACTCAAAACACTTTTTCATGAAAAAAAAAATGTGTGTCTGTGCATATTTATGAGATTTTTGATTGATCTTCTTCTTCTTCTTGATGTGCCTATCCGTGACGAATGTTGGCGATCATCATGGCAATCTTCACTTTATCTGCAGCAACGCGGAAAAGCTGCACAGATGTTGTGTTGAACCAGGTTCTGAGGTTCTTTAACCAGGATGTTCTTCTTCTTCCTGGACCTCGCTTTCCAAATATTTTTCCTTGCAGGATGGCTTGTAGGAGGGCATATCTGGATTCATTTCGCATAATGTGTCCAAAGTATTCCAACTTTCGAGATTTGATGGTGGTTAGTACTTCTCGGTTCTTCCCCATTCTTCTAAGAACCTCCTCATTTGTGACCCGATCAGTCCATGGGATTTTAAGAATTCTCCGATATAGCCACATCTCAAATGCTTCCAATTTTCGGCACATATCCTCGTTCAAGGTCCATGATTCAACACCATAAAAAAGGACAGAGAAGACGTAACATCTCAGCATTCTTACTTTTATACCAAGAGAAAGATTGTGGCTCTTGAAAAACGCCCCCATACGGTTGAAGATTGATCTAGATTTTCCGATGCGCGCTCTTATTTCTTGGTTATTGGTCCATTCTTCATTTATTATGGTGCCGAGGTAGTTGTAGTGCCTCACTCTTTCTACAGGGGTTTGGTTGATATAGAGTTGACCTTCTGTTATCTTTTTCTTGCTGACGATCATAAGCTTTGTTTTCTTTACGTTTATATTGAGTCCATATTGTTGACTGTAATACGTGATTTTGTCCATGAGGACTTGTAGGTCTTCTAGGTTGTCCGCAAATACTATGGTGTCATCTGCATACCTGATATTATTTAGCCGGTACCCGTTTAGTAGAATACCTTTTTCAGTTTTATGCAAAGCTTCGATAAATATTTTTTCAGAGTAAAGATTAAAAATTAGGGAGGACAAAATGCAGCCTTGCCTCACTCCACGCATGATTTTGACATATTCGGTGAGTTCATTGTCAACTCTGAGGTTTGCAGTCTGATTCCAGTAAAGGTTTCTAATTATTTTCAGATCTTGGTTGTTAATTCCTGCTTCTTTTAGTATTTGCATCATCTTGGCGTGTTGTACTCGATCAAACGCCTTCTCGTAATCAACCAGACATGCGTATACGTCGCAATTTACGTCTCTGAATATCTGGAATAAGACTTGTATTGAAAACAGAGCCTCTCTCGTAACAACAGCATTTATGAACCCGAACTGGTTGGGCGAAATTTTACTTTCACATAGCTTGTAAATTCTCGTATGGATTACCTTTAGGAACAATTTTAGGAGATGACTCATCAGCCTTATCGTACGGTATTCTTCGCACTTTTTGGCTCCTGGTTGTTTTGGAAGTGCAGAACTTTAGCCATTCTGTTGGTAGATATTTGTCCAGAGTTGTATATGTTGTTGAATATCTTTGTGATTATCGCTATTGATTCGTTGTCCATCAGTTTGAGTAGTTCTGCTTGTATATTATCGGGACCTGCTGCTTTGCCATCCTTTAGCTGTGTTATGGCAGAATAAACTTCCTGCTGTAATATTCTTGGTCCATCATTTACCTCTTCTTCTAGCTCAAAGGTGTTGTCTCTTTGGTCTTAAAATAGTTTTTCTAGATATCTTTTCCACGTTCTAATTTTACTCTGTTTATCTAAGATGATGTTTCCGTCAGAATCAATTAGATTTCCTCTCTGTTTCCGTCTTAGTCCACCTGTGAGTTCTTTAACTTTCCTATGTACATTGTGACTATCGTACTTTGATTGTAGAATCTCAATTTCTTGGCATCTCTCCATTGCTTCTTTTTCTTTCGCTTCTCTAATTTTCCTTCTTATTGATATATTGATTGTTTTGTATGTGTCGGGGTCATATTTTGCATTTCTTCTTTCGTCCAGTAGTTTCAGGATCTCATCTGTCATCCATGATTTCTTCTTGGTTAATTTATCTGCCTTTAAGTGTCTATCCTTTACATTTTGAACTATTTCGGTCATCTGTTTAATCATTTGTTCTTCGTTCGATGCGTCTCTAATTGCCGTCACTTGCTCGTTTAACGTGGCTTGGACCCTCATTTTCGTGTCAGGGTCTTTTAGCATACGTAGGTCGTATGATTGTGATTTCTTTTTCTGCACTATTTTGAGTTTGACGCGAAATACTCCCACCAGTGGAACGTGGTCCGTCTCTAAGTCTACTCCAGGATAAGTCTTGACAGATGTAAAGCCGTTTCGGAAGCTTTTGTTTACTAAAATGTAATCTATTTGATTTCTAATAATTCTCCCGGGTTTGTCTTGAGGGGATTTCCATGTGTACAGCTTTCGAGGTGGTAATTGGAAAAATGTGTTAGTGACAACGAGTTCTGAGTCTTCTGCGAATTTTTCTAGGAGGTCTCCTCTGTCGTTTCTGACTCCAAGTCCATGTGCGCCGATGTACTGCGTCTTATCTGATTGATCTATCTGCGTCTATGATTGATCTTGCATACTGTATATATTTGAGTGGATTCATTCAAAAATGAAGCTTGTTGAAAAATGAAATATTCGAAATTTGTACTACTTTTGGTACACACCGTAAAGCTGGCCTGTTGTCCGCAACATAAACATCCACTTCATAAATTGTAAAATCGATACTTGGTGTATGTATACTACACGTCAAGTGGAGTGCTTTGACTATAGAAATTAAATATAGATTCCGGGAGAATATCCAGAGAATAGGACCAGTGCACCTCAAATGTGACTTTCAATATATAATTGGGTAATTTGCGTCAGGTTCTTGTATTTATAGGGCAGTTACGAAATTATTGTTTAAAGTTTCTGCGATGCGGGAGATATGAGATATGCTTGCGAATATTAAAACTAATTAGAATTTTTCTGTAACTATCGTTTCCAGAAATGTGAAAATATAATGTCATTTAAATGCAATAACATTTTCATGAATAGATTCGTCTCGAAATTACAATCATTTCATATCATTGCGCCAACTCTGAATTTTGATTAAAAAAAGGCGTAAATTGATACCTATAGATAAATCTAAAATCAAATAGGAATGTACGTGAGTTAAAGAGAGAAAAAAAATTTTGTAAATCGCCAATTTATAAATGTTTCTTCAGGCATTAAGACAGAGGCTTACTCTTATCTTATAGATAATAAAGTAGGTATAAATTGGTCAGTCGTACAAAAGTATATTGTTCCTCTAATCGGCTTAGCTCATGCTGGGAATAGTTTCATGGACTTTAGCTGGTAATAGTTTCATGGATAGTTTCATGGACTTCATAAATGTGATTTCGATAAACTTTAATTACAATTTACACCTTTATTAATCAAATTTCAGAGTAGGCGCACTGATATGAAATGATTATAATTTTTAGACGAATCTATTCATGTAGATTTTATTTCATTTGAGTGACATTATATTTTTCATAAGATAAATTTTATGTCCATAAATTAATATTTTTATCGCCAGCCGTCACTAAAGTCATTCATTATTGTACTCATTTGCCCTCATTTGCGGCAGTAAAGTAACACTTTATTGTACTGAAAGAAGAATTTTACTTTACCTGCAGCGATTAATCGAGATTGAATGTAAGTGGTCGATGGCAGTAATCGATTATTCATTTGAGTTAACTTACAATGTATGTACTTTAATTATTAAAAATATTGTATATAATTTACGACATTGTTAATTGAATTTATGCCAAAAAGTGAAATTCTGTAGTATGTATTTTGTAATTATATTCATATAAAATAAATCAAAATTTTACCGATTTAGTAATTATTTAATATGCATTGATAACTATCGATTGAAAATCGAAAGCGGCCATCATGCAAAAGTCATCTGTCATCACTGTCATAAAATTTTTATTACGTATAAAATTTAAAAAATCCTTAAATTTTAAATTGCAAGTAAGTGTTAACCAATATCAAATTGTTGGGGATAAAATTTTGTATGCACCACGTCAGTAAAGACTCTTTATCGAACTCGTCTGTTATTCGCCTCGCTCGCTAGGCTCGCTCGGCTCATAATATCAGACTCGTTCGATAAAGAGTAACTTTACTGACTTGGTACATAAATAACTATTTTACGATCAATATTATTTCCTTTGCTTGTAACGACATTAAATAATTTACAAAAATTAAAATAATTTTAATCAACTTGTGAAAAATGTCAAAAGCAACTTAAGGCCAGTAAAGAAAAAAAAAACAGTTAAAAAATCTTATACAGGTTTTTGAAAAGTTCTAATAGGTATAAAGGTTTTTTAATAACAATTTTGATAAAATTTTTAATTAAAATAAAATAAAAATAAAATAAAATGTATCTTAAAATTTAAGGTTTAAGTTTAAAGAATAGACTGCGATATACAGGGTGTTAGTAAATAAGTATGAACAATATTAAGGGCTAATTCTACATGAAAAATTAATACCAGTTTGCTCTATAAACATATGCTCGCAAATGCTTAATTTCGGAGATACGGGGTGTTGAAATTTTTATTTCAAACTGCCAATTTATTCATTGCTCTAAGACCAGTTGAGCTATGAAAATGAAATTTGGTGAGTTGCAGACCATTACCCGTACGCGCGCCAATGATGAATATAAAATTCTTCTGTTATCTGTAAAGGAGATCATTTTAAACATTTTTTGCAGCTTTGCACCTAGTTGAAATCTTATTAGTAATATTTTCTGTTATTGTTCTAGTTTAGTATTATTATATTGGATAGTTCTTGATGATGTATTAAGAAATGAAAAATATGCGCCAAGATGTTTTATTTTTCTGCATAAAAACGGTGCATCATATGAAAAAAAGGCAAGAAAGTTTTTTATCATAAATTAGATGTGGAATTTAAAAATAATTTCTAGTTCGAAATATCTCAGTGGCGTACTATTTTTTTTCTTTAAAATAATTCAGACCCTTGCCCGTAGGCGCGCCAATGATGAATACAAAATTCTTAATTGTATGTCATAAAATTCGTAATAACTACCTCCTAAAACTCACCAAATTTCATTTTCATAGCTCAACTGGTCTTAGAGCAATAAATAAATTGGCAGTTTGAAATAAAAATTTCAACACCCCGTATCTCCGAAACTAAGCATTTGCGGACATATGTTTATAGAGCAAACTGGCATTAATTTTTCATGTAGAATTAGCCCTTAAAATTTTTCATACTTATTTACTAACACCCTGTATAATACTAAATACCTCTAGAGTCACTTTTTGGGCAAGTACAGTTGTTTAAATAATCTTTCTGCGGGATAAACAAATTGAATAACCTACAAACTATTTGATCGATGTAGCTGAGATTTAGCACACTCAATAACTCATTAATTGCTACAATTTCACAAAAGAAAGTTATTAATATATATAAATTACTACAAAAATAAGTGTTTTTACACTGATCTCGGTCAATTGTTTATGTATTTTTCTTTTATTTAAACCATTTTTCTCTAAAATGTATAAGGAATGTTTTATAGACAAAAGATGTTTTTTTCAATTTTTTTGATTGTTCAAAAAAACAAAGCAAAATCATCTGACGTCTTCAAGTGTTTTACTTTTAGACCATTCAAAAACCCGTATAATAGCCTGCGCAAGTTATCTAAAAAAGGTCATTTTGCAAAATATCGACTTGCAAAGTCCGCAGAAAGTGTGCTATTTTGTTTATTAACAAATTAGCGCTCGGAAATGTTCTTTTTCCAATTATTGTTCTGTAACTCCGAAGATTTTAACTTAAAACCAAAAACATTCCAATTAAAATTCACCGTGATTTAATTCTGCAGAGATATTTTTTCTGATTTCTTTCCACCAAAATTTTCCTCGGAAAATCCGGGTTTTCCCAACAAAATCTTTTATTTTCAATTAAAATTTTAGGGAAGTAATTATTTATTAATAATTAAATAACATTTGTGTGACATAAAAGCTGTTTTTGTAGTAGATTATATTTCCAGAAGAATTAGGATACATCAGAATAACTATGAGTTTCGTATAAAAAAGCACTATACCTATCTAGCTTATTAATTATTTCTTACAGAATTGAAATTAAATTATTTCAGCGGCCTCAGGAATGCTTTAAAATGGACCGTGATAGTGTGACGTCAAAACGTTAAAAAAGTTTCCAAACAAAGCAAAAGTTTGACGTCTGTTAATTGTTTATACACGTGATTTGTGTAATAATTTTTAATTTTATTTTGTTTTAACAATCATCTGCACATTTTTTCTAAAGACACAATCCTCGTTAGTCATATCAATCATATGGCTTTTAATTTTATAAATGCCCTTACACAAAATCAAGAATTTACACACTACATAGTACTTACTCAGTTTCTTCAGGTTCTTAACCAGTCCTATATGGAAATATGTTGGGAAATACACTATGAGCATTGATTACGATCACGGGTACCCAACACATTACCATTTTGTAAAAATTAAACATCTTACAAGCAATATATTCCAATTATAAAAACCAAAAAAAACACCACGTGTGAATTTTTGCTTTGTTTGGAAACTTTTCCAGAGTAGTCAACATTGATTTGACGTCACGACTATCACAATCATTTATAAACAATTTTTTGGCTTATAAACAAATAGAATATCTTGGTATCTGTATCTGTAGAGTAGGGAGAGTCCCACAGCACTTGGGCCCCAGTTCACCCATTGTGAATCCTCTCAGGGGGTTATCGTCCTTAGTTCATTATCCATCCTACTATTTCCAGGAAGGCGGACAAATCACCAGGGGGCATCTCCCCTATGTCGGCAAGTGTATATCAAGGCTCGCCGAACGCATACTCTCGTATTGACGATAACTCCGGACATTCACGTAGGACATGCTCGACAGTTTCGTCATCTCGTTCACACCTTCTGCATAGAGATGTGTCTACTAGCCCCAGTGTGTGAAGGTGTTTTCTTAGTTGACACTGGCCAGTTAAAAAACTAACTGTCAAGCGTAGGTTTTTCCTGGTCATTCTCAAGTATTTTTCTGATACTGACTTTTCAAGGTTCCTTAGTGTTACCTTGGCAAGTCTATATCCTGGCCCTTATTCCCATCTTTTCACGGTTTGCGTGTGGGAGTGACGTTTGTCAATTTCCGCGATTGTTGAAGTTGACCAGCCGAAAAGACCACCAGGTTTTAAGAGTCTTAGATCTGCTGCCTTCCTAGCTAGCTGGTCAGCAATGCAGTTGACTTTACTTCCGTTGTGTCCTTTAACCCACCTCAGGATGATGTTGTTAGCATCCGAAGCTTAGGCTAGTGACTCATGACACTCCATTACTAGCCGTGATATGACACGTGGTCTGTTCAGGGTTAGTAGCGCTTGTCTGCTGCCTGTGCAGATTATTATGGTTTTACCGGCTATACTTTTCCGGGTATCTCTTTTGCGGCTATGGAGATAACAATACCAGCCAGTTCTGTCTGAACTACGCTGGCATTTTTGCCCATACCCCATTTTAGGTATACTAAGGTTCAGTGATCTGGAGTATATCCCGCATCCTGAGCCTTCTTCCACTTTGGAGCCATCGGTGTAGATGCAATATGCATTTGCTACGTTTGACTCCCTATGTTGTCTTGTTTCGATTTTGTAGGGTTTGTCGAAGACAAACGTAGGTTTTATTGAGTCGCATCCATGGCCTGCATGTAGCTGGAACAGTGCCTCCTGCTCACCCTGCCAGAAACGACATCTCAATTGTCCCATTCCTACATCAAGGTTTCCACCCGCTGAGTGCAATCTCATCATCATCATCAGCGCCACCTCTTTGACATATATGTCTAAAGGGGCGATGCCAATGAGCAACTCCATTGCCGCAGTTGGGTTGGGAGTATCTTGTTAACTATTAGATTAAATTAAATTATGAAAACGATATTGGAAAGGACTCGGTAAGACGCTTTTTTTAAAAGAAAAAAAGTTGAATTGTGAGGAGTGGTTCCTGAGATACAGTCGGTTAAAGTTGACTGTCATTTGTGACGAAGCAATAGGTTTTTTCCTGATTTGCCCAGAGTATAAGCCTTTTACGTGAAATCGATGATTTTTCAGATATATTGGGTGCTTGAATTTTTTCAAAAATCAATATTCTCTATGTTAGCGGCTATTTGAGTCTAGACGTATACATTGGATGGAAGGCAATCTAGGATCAACAGAAAAAAACACAAAATTCCTTAAAACTTCAAAAACTAAGAATATACAAACAAAACATCCTCAAATCAATTAGTATTCAAAAATTCTAGTAATTAAATGATATCAAGGTTACACTTTGGGGGCCAATCACCCTATTGTTCCCTTTTATGGAATGAGTTGATTAAGTAATTATTATTTTTATACTTCCGCTAAACAAAAGAGAGTCAATTTTATGAAATGCAGTACATCAATAGTAATTTTGACATAAATATGGAATAAGCAGTTCAACAACCTTTTGGACAATTTGATATTACTTGTCTACTCTATAGACATCGCCACGTTGCCACCTCTTCATCGTTTACATGCTTCATCGGACATTAGCTACAAATTAATGATCTGTATTCGAGGTTTTTATGCGTATATCGATTATAGGGAGGCATTATATTATTTTTTCATTTATTGGGCTTTTATTTGCCGATTTAGCTTGATAGTTTTATAGTAAGCCAACGAGAGAAATACTATTTTTTCTCTAGAAGTCACCCGTGTTATGTCAATCGCATTACAGCAATTATATTAGAGGAAAGTCGCCAATTATGGAATACCATTTTGTTTTGGGGATATAAAATAATACCTTTATAGAAATGAAAACAATTTAATGTTATGACACATCAGTCATACATTTTTATGTAATAATTAAAAGCCTTCTATTAAATATCTTAATAATTAACAAAAAAAAAATCGAACAAAAAAACAAAATCCCAAATGAGTATCCAAATATGGAATAGGTACCCGTATATTATGGAATATAGGCATAAACCAACATATCAATAACAAAAATAGACATAAACATCTGAGATCAAATAAATTTAAATAAGAAAATTGTGAAAAATGAAAGAAGTAGCTTAATTCACTTGCAGACATCACAGATCCATGTATGAAACTCTGGACCAGCACAATCATAATAAGCCCACTTACACTTAATCCACTATTCCATAATTAGGCACCAACGACTGTCCATATTTGGATTTGTACATTAGTTCAAACTAGTATCAACATTTTTTCAAGTCGTAATGTTTTAATTACAGAAGGTCATATAATGTCAAAATAAAGGTACTATTGATATACGTAATAACATAACGAGTCTGTATTCATGCATAATAACCGATAATGCTCGTTCAATATATTTACTTTTGAAATTTTCTGCGAGACGATAAAACAAAACGCGCCTGTCAGACACGTATCGTTCGCGCATCTGATACAGAGGTGTGAATACGATAATAAAGAGAGCGACTGAAATAGAGGATGGTCTTGTAGTGCGCTTCCAACTTATATTTTCGGAGAAATCAAGGAATTCCATATTAGGGCACTATTCCATATTTGGTTACTTTCCTCTATTATACATCTTCTTTTTCCTCTTCTCTTCTTTTTTCTTTCAGTTTCTAATATAGTATTTTTGTTTAGTTAGTTGATAATGTTGTTGTACAATATTCTTTTAGTTTCTCATTGGTCTAGTAAATATTTAACATTTGTCATGGATTTAGGTATCAATTTTGTGATAAATGTTATCGAAAGATGTGTCTCTGTGTCACATTCTCATCTCTTTATCAAAAGAGATCAGGAGAAGAACTAAGGTGACTGACGTTATCGAAAGAATTGCCAGACTAAAATAGAGATGGGCAGGACACATAGCTAGAATGACAGATGGGCGATGTTCAAAGAAGCTATTGGAATGAGGACCAAGGGGAGACAAGAGAAGCGCCGGTCGACCACCTATACGATGGACTGACGATTTAAGAAGGCTAAAGAAAAGCTGGATGAGAGCGGCGCAAGATATACCGGAAACACGAGGAAGAGGTTTTGAAAGTGGACAAAATTACTTCCAAATAAATGATTTCATGGCCAGAAAAGAAGATATACAAACATCAACATAAGTACTACAAGATAACAGTTAGTGAGACAGTAAGCTAACATAGTTTTTACGTTGTAAGTGACTATGGCTATATGAGTACAAAGAGATGATGGGTAATTTTTGTTGAGATTCAATCGGTTATTTGCCTTCTCCAGAATCCATGAGACTGACTGATTGGTGAGAGTGAAATTCTGAGTATCTAACTCTACTGACCTGAGGTAATTTCGTATTGATACTTCGTCTTCAATTAAAAGGTTTTGCTTATGTAATAATGTAATAACACCACTTTTGCCAAAAGGGTTGGCGACTGGTCAAGAATGTAGGTGGGAATAATTTGGAGAAAGACAGGAGAGGGTATAACTGTATAAGGATCTGACTCCATCATAATAGGAAAAATAGACGTCAGGGGCTAGTATAAGGCAGGGTCACTAAGACCTGTAGCAACCTATCCTCAAACAAGGTCACAGAGGAGTGGCTACTTGCCCTGCTACCTATTGAAACAAATTATATAAATTTAAATAACTATTGATAACATATTTAAATTGATTCAGTCCTAAAATGTTCGTAAACAAAGTTATTGTGCGTTCAATAATTTTTAATCTATTTTCAAACCTCTTTTCTCACATTTATGTGTTCTTGCATTGATAGGCTTATCGCTCATCGACAAACAATGACAAGATATAAATAATTTACTATTTTTATTAGGAGAATTTTTTACCATGTAACAAAACACAATTTTTTAAATTAATTAATTTCCGAATAACAATTTCCGAAGTGGCAATCGAAAAAAATAGTAAATTGTACTAAGATGCTACACTAAAATAGCTTCAGAACAATATTCTATAATAATAAATCTAATTATTGTGTTGTTCATTTGTTTTTATATTTTTTTATAAACCTCTTAAATCTTCCATAACTTTCGGCATTTTAATGTTTTTGTATTCTCAGAACACAACAGCCATGTATTTCTGTTGACCTACGCTCTTTAACCTAATATTTAAATTCCTCAACCCTTAACAGTCATAAAAATACCCCACGTTTACTGGGGATTAATCTGACAACATTGTTCGGGCGCCATACATTTGCTTAATTGACTTAATTTTTTATTAATGGGAGAAATTCTTCAGTGTTTCGCGTACGATAATACTTGATGCGAGGTTTGGTATTCAGAATTATGTATAAACACGTAAACATTAGAATCCTTTAAAAAATATGACAATATCATAAATTTGGTTTACGTTATGTGTATCATGTATAATTTTGACCACTAGAAAAGAAATGGTTGGTAGTATTAGTATGTACATTTCTAACTCGCTGAGTAAATAATTATATTTTTAACAATGATGGTACCTATATACACTGCGGTGCAAAAAAATCGATCCACTAAAAATTTGGTCATTTTTGATGTTTCGAATTTCCTAAACCTGTTGTCCGATTTAAGCGATTTTTACCACGTTATAGCCTTATTCATTGACAATATCGCTGTAATAATATTGTTGCTAGACAGTCAAACTTTCATTGTATACCGGGTGTACGAATCAAACTGTGTTTTTTTCTCAAAGTTCGCATCACCCTGTGGATTATTCTATCATTTATAAAATACTGCAATTAAAATCAAACTCTAGCCTCAGGTAGGGATGGGAAAAACCTACTGGTTTAAACCTAAAATCGGTTTTTTTACTTCGCAATAACCGGTTTTACCGGTTGTTTTTTGTCCCGGTTATAACCGGTTTTTTCTTTTTAAAGTAAAAACCGATTATTAGGTTTTTACGGTGATTAGGATTAGGTTAGGTATTATTTTGGATCCCAATCATAATTATTATTCTCAAGTAATTATTCCAAACAAAACAATAATTCAAATTTTATTTTAATTTATAAAATACAGAAGCAAACTGAAAGTGCAATCTCACATCAGCCAGAAACAATTATTAAGTTTTATTATAATATTTCCCTGAAAAGGTATTTATAATCACAATATTTACATAAGAAGTGATGTGCGCAAAAATCATCTATTTTTCACACTTAACTCTTGACATTGAAAGTGGGTGAATGATTTTTTCTGATTAGGTACCAAAAATAATGCTCTGACTATGAATATCGAATTACTGATTACGAATACGAATCCAAGAATTTTGATACGTTTTCAAAACGATACACTCATACAGGAAGTATTAAATGAGTTAAAATGTACCTATTCTACAAATATACAAACGTGTTAAAAGTAATACATGTTCTTTCGATAGTACTAATTTTGATCATATTGATACCGAGTCGAATGGAGTATCGCAAACTAAAGTGTATTGTAAATGTAACTTTGTAATCTATTGGATTAAAAAAACCGAAAACCGGTTTTTCCAGAAACCGGTTTTTTTTGACCGGTTATAACTGCCAGGTTAAACCGTAAGCAAAAAAAACCGGTATAACCGAAAACCGGTGTTTTGTCAAAAACCGCCATCCCTAGCCTCAGGTTTTTTTAACATTTTGTCTTTCGATTCATTCGCTTATGTTGGATAATAAAAAAGTTAGGTACTTTCACAACTAGCCATGTTCGTCTTCAGTACAGGGTGTTTTCTAAATAAGTGCGACAGACTTTAAGGGGTAATTTTACATGAGAAAATAATGACATTTTGCTTTATAATCATATGTCCGCAAACGCTTCGTTTCCGAGATACGGGATGTTCAATTTTTTTTACAAACTAACGATTTATTTATTGCTTTAAAACCAGTTGATATATGCAAATCAAATTTGGTGGGTTTTAAGATGTAGTTATTGCACATTTTTTGATATACAATTAAGAATTTAATATTCACCATTGGCGCGCAAACGGGTATTATGCCATAAGCGAATGAATCAAAAGACAAAATGTTAAGAAAACCTGAGCTATAGTTGGGTTTTAATTTCAGTATTTTATAAATGATAGAATAATCACTAATCACTAATGATTCTTAACAATAGTAGACTATACTAAAAATCATTTGAACGTAAGTAGGGTTTTAGATGTCAAACTACTACATTTCTACAGGGTGTGAATGTTGCTACGAAATTAATAAAAAAACGTAATTATCTTTTAAAATACCCTGTAGAACATTACAAAACCTCATATTTTAAGAAAGAAGACATCGAAGAGAATCCAAAAATGTAAAAATATACAGGTTGTCCCATTAAAAAAAACGAAGCTATAAGCAACTTCCGGTATAACTGGAAGTAGCAAATAGATGAAAATATTTTCATTAAACAGATGACTCTTCAAAACCCCTTAATTCAAATTTTCATGATTCTGTTACCTTTAGTTCTCATCTGATTATATCTCGTCTCATATTTACATATATCGTATGATTGTGATTTTTCTTTTTCTGCACTCTTTTGAGTTTGACTTGGAATACTCCCACCAGTAGAATGTGGTCCGTCTTCAAATCTGCTCCAGGATAAATCTTAACAGATGTAAAGCTGTTTCGGAATCTTATTTTCTAAAATGTAATCTATTTGATTTGAAGAATGTGTTGGTGATAACTAGGTCTCCTCTCTCGTTTCTGACTTCAAGTTCGTCGATGATCAAGTGCTCCGATTTACTGTGTCTTATCTCTAACTCCAAGCTTTAACATACAAACTCTTTAACATACAAAGCCAAATTTTTTTTCTAAGTATATCAGTACCTTTAAATTCATGATCTCCCTGTCGATTTTCAACAATTTTCCTGTTTTTTCTTCTTTGGTTACCTACTACTAGTGTAGTCTAATTAAGCACTTTTTCATTCTGTATTTCTCGTGTCACTGTCATTATCAGTATCATTTTTTGTCACGTTTATTATTTCATTGGCTTTCTGTAATGTTTATAATATGCTCATGATTTCCAATGCAATTTGTTTTTTTTTTCTGGACTGGTGATTCACCTTGTAGACAGGAATTCCCATCATTACTGATAAGCAGGTTTATATATTTAGGAGACAGGCGACAATTGATAATGACTGTTTTTACTAACATTACTTTTATCTTCGATGTGTTCAGGAGCCGGTACTTTCTTATCGCTAATGGATGAGTATTGTATCTGTGTTAATTTTATCAAATTGTAGTTTTATTTCATTATACACCAGACTGTCTGGGAAGAAATCGTTGATTTCACATAAAAATCGTACACTAATCGTACACATATATTTGAAGGTTCTAACATAAAAGGTACACATCAAAATAATCTAGGGGACACAAAAAAGTGATAAACAAGTGTCCCGAATATAAAATAAACATTTTTTCTTAGAATTATCGCAATAGCTCTTAAAAAAAATAAGATAAGTCAAAAAATGGTAACATAAAAAAATAAAAAACTAATTTGTTGCCCCTCAATTCCCAACAAAGTAGACTACTGCCCTACTTCAGTTTGGTAACTTATGATTAGGTGGTCAGTGTCTTGCTGCGGTATTCTGCTCCACTCCATTGAAAGGCACTCAAACAGTTGCTGTCTTGTACTGAACTCAAAATTTGTTTGTAAAATGCGTCTGCTCAATCAGTGGCGTACTGAGCATGTTTCCGCGGGTTCCGTGGAACCAGGGCCCGAGCCCCACAGGGGCCCGCTCATGCGCCCTGTTTGCTTCTTTTTTTCCAACTTAATATGGACATTTTGAACCACACAAGTACACAGTACACACTAGGAAATCTAATTACTTAATAAATTTTACTTTTTGTTTAGGTACTTATAAATAAAAACGAAGAATACCTACCAACATCGAAATCAAAAAATTTAAAAACAATATTTTTTATTAAGAAACACAGGGACTGGATAAGTGCGGAATTGAATGAACTAGCTAATTCTAAGCAACTTTTTTCTTTACCATTTTTTCACTAAGTCAATACTTTTCGAGTTATTTGCGAGTGAAAATGTTTATTTTTCAACCAAAAACCACTTTGCAGGCGGTTTTTCGCAAATAACTCAAAAATCAGGTATTTTATCAAAAAAATATTAGCAAAAATATAGCTTATAAAAAAGTGAAAAAAAAGGTGTATGTATAAGGTCTGTAGACCCAGTAGAAGCACAGTTGTAGCTAATGAAAAGTGAGTTCTTACTAGTCAAATTCCAAATCGAATATTTCAACGTGAAATAATAAAAAAATCAAGCACTTTTCGGGGAAAACTCAAATTTTTTAAAGTATTCGAAAAAAGCTTTATTTTTGTTTTTTAAAAATGTTTCTAACGTCAAAAGTAAGTAAGTTACGATCAAAATAATGTTGGTCCATTTTTTTTGTTGGTAAAAAAAATCGTGAAAATCTCTCCCAATTAGCATCCAAAATCAAATTAATCGTTGCCGCTTCAGAAATTACTTTAATTTTTATTGTTTTTAACATCTGTAAGATTCATTGGTTCAAAGTGCTTATTTTTGAAAAGGCTGCAGTTAAATGGGCTTAAACGTGTCATTAATCACGAGTGTATGGAAATTTTGAACAGCCATTTAACCAATTTTTGTATTCAGGAAAATAAAAAGTCCAAAATACAATAGCAAAACCTATAATTTAATTATTTAAAAAATATTATTTTTTTACTACTTGAGATTTTTGGTATCACCAATAGGGATACGGGATACTTACAAGGGACCAAATTTATTATGAGCGATACATACTTTATTTTGATGCTAGAAACTTTCATAAAAAAAAACAAAAGTAAAGCTTTTTTAAACACTTTAAAAAGATACTTACAGGGACCAAATTTATTTTGAGCGCTGCATACTTAATTTTGATGCTAGAAACTTTCATAAAAAAAAAAACAAAAGTAAAGCTTTTTTAAACACTTTTAAAAAGTTGCGATGAGTTTTTCCCTAAAAGTGCTTCACTTTTTGGTTATTTCAAGTTGAAATATTTGAGTTGAAATTTGACGGATAAGGACCTACTTTTTATTACCTACAACTCTGCTCCTACTTGGTCTACAGACTTCGTATATACACCATTTTTTCTTTTTTATAAGCCACATTTCCACTAAGAAATTTTTTTTCGATATAATACTTACTTTTTGAGTTATTTGAGAAAAACAGTCTAAAAACGTATCTCTTTTTGGTGAAAAATAACCATATTCACCCGCAAATAACTCGAAAAGTATTGAATTATAGTGAAAAACACTATAGAACTAAAGTTGCTTAGAATTATAAGTCAGTTTATTCAATTCCGGACTAATCTTAAACGTATGTTTTTTTCAACCCCGAGAAGAGATGAAACTCCCCCTGGGCAAAAGTACACATCGACACAATACCACTTTTTTTCTTTGACATGTTAGCCATATGTACGCCAAATTTCATGTCAATCCAAGCGGTTTTTTTTTAAATTACAGCAAAAGTTCTGAGTAAATGGACTATTAATTAGCTTGAGTTTTTATTATAAATATGTATATTATGATATATATATATATATATATATATATATATATATATATATATATATATATATATATATACATATTGTATGTATGATATATGCTGATTTATATTTATTGTTTATTAAAAACTTTGATATACAATGTGTGTTTTTATTGGGCGAGCGGGCTCGCATCCCAACTGGAACCAGGGCCCGCTGATCTATCAGTACACCACTGTGCTCAATATGTCCCATATATGCTCATGCTCAATTGGTTTAAATTTGGTGATTTTGCAAGATATGATAAATCCTCAATTTCATTATTTTCGAGGAATGTTTGCAAGACCCTGGCAGTATTTGGACGCGCATTGTCGTTCATTAATTAAAATTGGGAACCAGCTTGTTAAGTAAAGGGTACAACAATAGGTTAGAGAATAATATCGCGGTAGTCTGTTGAATTTAGAAACCGTTCCAGACAAACGAGATTGGTTCTTCCACTAGGATGCCACTCCATACCATTATACTGACGTCTTGCTATCTATGAATTTCCTACACGATGGCCAATCGTTCAGCATGGTCAGATCGTCTCCAAATTCCTGTCCATCTCGTTTTTGATGCAAATTCAAATCGGGACTCATCTTTGAACAAAGTAGAGGTCCACTCACGTCTAGCCCAATATGCGTGTTCTTGTGCCCGCTGAAGTCGATGAGCGCGACTTTCTTTGGATAACACAGGCACTTTCACAGGTTTATGAGCATTTAAACCTACTTCATGTAGTTTATTTCTAACGGTTTGGCAACTTACAAACACCTGATGGGTATCTTGCAGCCTTATTTGTAATTGTGATGCAGTTATAGTGAGATCTCGCAAAGTCTGCAACCTAAAAAACGATCTTCAATCTGGTAGGTTTTCCTTGGACGTTCAGCAACGTCACCAGTTTCATGAAACCTTAACCACAAACAATTAATGACATTTCTATTCGTGTGGAGGATCTCAGCAACGTCTCTTTGACTTCTGCCAGGACTAAGCATCCCGATAGCACGCCACTGCATTTCGCGATTTAAATAATGTCTCTTCATTATTGGCAATCGCAAAATTAAATAAAAATCCACACAGAAATCGAAAATCAAGTGCCAATAAAGAAATATTACTTCTTATCTTATAGACAAAAACCCATATTCAAGTTTTGTTAAATTTTTTATAGCCTTTCTTGTCACCACTACTGTCCAAGTTGGTACAATTATCGAAAAAACGACAAAAAATGATAAAATCATAAATTTATTTTTGTATTTGCAGCTAACATTGATTTAAAGTTGTTAATATAGGTGTTCCCTAGATTATTTTGATGTGTGTATGATAAGTAGCTGATGAAAATCCGCCAAAAGTACAGCTGATATTGCTTTGTTTTTTTTATAAAATCTCAAAAAGTAAAAAAAATATTTTTTGGATATAAGACTTTTCTTACAGATACACTTTAGAGAAGAATGATTTAAATAAAACTTGTAGATCACAAAAAGTTCTTCAATTATGAGATTTTTCAAATTAAAATACATAGAGAATTAATCTTTTATCCTCCTAAAAGGATAAAAGAGGAAACCATGAAATACAACAATGGAGATCATGGTTAGGAAGGAGAAGCAGAGGAAGTCCACAAACGAGATAAGCTGTTGATATTAAGAAGATTGGAGGACTCAAGTGGAAGCAAGTGGCGCAAAACAGAAAACACTGGATTGAATTGGGGGAGGCCCATGTCAAAAGTTTTGTTACTTAAGGCTGAAGAAGAAGAAGAGGATTGACCGAGATAATTGCAAAAGCTCCTTATTTTTGCAGTAATTTATAAATGCTAATATCTTTGTTTTTTGCATAAAGATATGAGTATAACTACTTAAAATTGTGACAGTTAATTGAGTTTATAAGTTATTCCATTTGTTCATCCCAGCGAGTGATTATTTAAACAACTGAAATTGTCCAAATAGTCTCTCTAGAAGTGTTTTGTAAATCGCAATTGATTCTGTGAGACCTTATTTTTAAGGTGCATTTAAAAAACCTTCAACACACCTTATAACAGTATTGATGCAGCGTTTTCTCACTTTCTTTTCAATAAAAAAATCCACGAGGAAAAAATTTCCTGTAGTTGGCTGTACATATACCATTTATTACAAAAAAACATGAAATCCTTTATAAAAGGTATATTTGTTAAAATATACCTGTTGATAGAAGAAAATAAACGTAACATCTATAACAGCATTGTTAAGAGCATTATAACATACAGCAGCGAAGTTTGGCCACTTAAAGAAAAATCCGAAAATATACTCAGAACAACTGAAATGGACTTCTGGAGAAGATCTGCTGGTATATCAAGAATACAAAAAATCAGAAATACAAGAATATTGGAGATAATGGATGTAAAGCATACAATAATGGACGATATAAAAACAAAGCAACTAAGATGGTTTGGCCACGTACAACGTATGGAAGAAGACAGATTACCCAAGCAAGTGCTACGATGGGCACCAAAAGGACGGCGGAAGAGAGGAAGACCTAGGAAAAGCTGGATAGAAGGAATCCATAGGGAAATCGGAGAAAGAGGCTTGAACGAAGACATGTGCTACGATAGAGAGTAATGGCGATTGGGAATCGGAAGACGTCGTAGAACGTTATGAACCGATTATATATATATATATATATATATATATATATATATATATATATATATATATATATATATATATATATATATATATATATATATATATATATATATATATATATATACGTCTTCATATCAAGGCGAGATCCGACTAAATCGAGGACAACCCGAGATCCACCAATAGGAAATTAATTATTGGAGTATATTGTTCATAAGTATCTTTATAATTAACATATTAATCATGGCACACTTAGAGGGGAAAAGATTTTTGTACTTAAATTTTTCTGATAAATTTACAGCGAAACGAGATCCGTCGCTGAAAAGTAAAGGGGAGGACTTATATACAAAATTTTAGATATTTACCGTTCAACGCGAGATCACACACTGATGCCAGCTCTAAAGAGTATTAGTCGAGCGGTTGGAGCTCGTGTTGTATTGTATATTCCCCACGATATAAAGATATATAATGGGCGTAACTTTTAAGTATCGCTTCTTTTGTGTCTTTAAAGTCTACGATTGACCTTTCAGAAAGTCCCTTAGTTTTATTACATACATAAGGGTGTGAAAAAAGAAAAAGAATACTTGACAAATAATAACCATTTAATAATGATAATTATTTGCAATACAATATTTTAAAACTATACATTAATATTCTTAAAAAAACACTTACTACGAAACCAAAATGTAATTATTATATTCTTAAATAATACAAATTGTTACAAAATAATTATTTAAATGATTGCTTGTTTTAAAGATACATTACAAGAAAGTGAAATTTTTTATAAATATTATTAAAGTTTAAAAAATAAAATAGCTCAATATGTAATTATTATTTGATAGTTAAAAAATGATTTTAAGTAAAATGATTTAAATGATAAAAAGAAACACACATAATTTTCAGGGTCAACTCCTAATTGCATGAAAATTTGGATTTAGATTCTACCCATCCCCCACTTCAAAGTTGAATTTGTGCCGTTGATTGCTTTTACTTGGAGGGTGAAAAAATATACGTTTAAAATAAGTCCGGAAACAGATCTGACTAAGTTTAAGCAACTTTTGTTCTATAGAGTTTTTTTAACTTAGGTACTAGGTTAATTTAGTAGTAGGTACTAGAGTCACTTGCGACTAAAAATATTTACTTTTCAACAAAAAAAAACACAAATACTCAAAAAGTAAGTATTATATCGAAAAAATATTCTTGGAAAAAATGTAGCATATAAAAAAAACGAAAAAATGGTATATTCTTAGTCTATAGAACCAGTAAAAGTAAATTTGTAGCTCATAAAAAAGACGATCTTATCCTTCAAATTCCAAATCAAATATTTTAACGTGATACATAGTACCAAAAAATGAAGCTCTTTTCGGGGAAGACCCATTAAAATTTTTTTAAAGTGTTAACAAAAAGCTTTATTTTATTTTATAAAAGTTATATACGGGTAGGAGAGACAACGGAACGAATTTTCGAACGTTTAAACAGACGACATCCCAGATTTACCAATTTCTGGACAATTGATCCAAAGGCTGGATTCTAACAACGAAACAGTTGTGGATTTTCAAGTTTTCAATGAGAGTTAGAATGAAAAAACATTAGTGACCTCGAGTATGATGGTTTGGAGAATTTGGCTGGTTATATCTGCCATAAATTGAAGGACTCCAGTATTCAATCCGAAGATGTTTCAACGTACACGTGGGTTGATCATTTGAGTAAGTGTGGTTTATGTAAACCATCAGACACTCTCTTGTCATATCCCACATAACAATGATGTTCGGATCATGTTCTAAGCATATCCTACCAACATTCGTCGAAGTATATCCTTTTTAGTATATGCGTAGTACAAGCATAGCATGTACCATAAAAAACATTCTAAATTTCATGTTCTTTGCATGTGCCTCAAAGAATATTCTTGCACCGAATATACTGAGCACATTCGGGTACGTAGTATCTCGGAATGTTCGTAAAAGTTTATTCTTAGAATATACCTTAATCGAATATTCTTAGTATATGCGTAAGTATATGCAAAAGTATATGCTTAACACATCCTTGTATATACTTTTAAAATATCTTAAAAAGAATATACTGTATGTACCTATAGGAAGAAGAATAATATGTTAGCCTATAGATTATCAACTTCGCATTAAGAATAATTAATAAAATTTATGTATTTTGGTAGGTACTACTGAACTATCTAATTCATTTTTTTTAAACCGTTTTAATTGTATGGTAAAAAGTTTAAAACTTAATTCTATTGAAGAAAAATGAGAAATTCTCGTTTCGTTTTCAGTTGAAATGAAATACCATTTTGATTTGAGTTTATACCATAAGCCTTAAGTATTTTTACCTATAATTTTCGGGAATCCGGAAACGGCCATTCATTGTCATTCTGACCCTTGCATTGCATTTTATACCTGCACAAGGGAAGGGGGTAGGTAACAAAGGAGCAAAATTATATGAAAATAGTTTCCAGTACAGTTATGCATTTATATGTCTAGGATGTTAGGTAGGACCAAGTATTTCTAGCTACAAGGACTAAAACATTTTTAAGAACATAAAAAGCAGTTTGAAAATAATAAATTCATATTGGTACTTCAATATTTCCTAAATACCTAGTAAGTAAAAGTATGTATAATGTATATAGATACCTATAAATTTTAGTAATTTACATACATATTTATATATTTGGCTATTATATAATTATATAAGCAGCATTTTTATTTTGATGTGCACATAATAACTAAATATATTACTTATATTTTATATATAGGCTACTTACCCATATAATATTTATTATACATAGGTACCTATATATAACTAACTAAAGTTTATATATTTTATACTTACTTTTTACGTAATATTGTAGAATGTAATAACTACATTCTCATATGCAATTAGAATATGTAACTATAATATATTAGTAGAACCAAAGAATACACACACCCAGTGGGTGTGTTAGTATTCTTTGGTAGAACCTATAGGATGAGATTGGGTGATGTTGAAAACATACTTCTGAGAAATACAGCACATCCTTGGAATATTCTTCCCATATACTAAAAATATGTGCGATAGTACATTCTAAGTATATACATAGAAGGTATATAGCACTTCCTTGGAATATTCTTCCCATATACTAAAAATATGTGCGATAGTACATTCTAAGTATATAACTAGAAGGTATATAGCACTTCCTTGGAATATTCTTCCCATATACTAAAAATATGTGCGATGATAGTACATTCTAAGTATATAAATAGAAGGTTTATAGCACCTCCTTAGAATCTTCTAAAAAGTATGTTCTTGGTATATACTGAAAAGAAGTGCGGTAGTACATTCTAAGTATATACATAGAACGTTTAAGTACTGTAATGTAGTATATACTCAGTATATGCTCTGCACATTCGCAATGGTAATTACGCATATTCTAAGTATATACTTTTTCTGAAAAGTATGTTCTATGAATCTACTAAGAACATGAAATTGTTATGTGGGATATTAAGTAACTGGAGACAATTTTTCCTTCCACATGAATGGTGATTCCATTTTGGTAACTAAAAATTATTTAGAAAACCTTATGTCCAAAAGTGTAACTGTAGACTGTTCTAACAAAGCTAACAAGTTATTTTTTAGGTCTCGGATGTACTTCCGAATTAAAGAATTAAACAAGTCTCTTAACAACCTGACATTGCGTAAAAGAAAAATTATGAAAACTGCTACATAGTTGCTGTATGTACGTCTATTTCACATGCACAAAATTTAAATAAAGTGCATGGCATGAAAACTGTAAAACTTATTTTTGTCTTTTCCAAGCCTCTTACTTAAATCTGATGAAATACATTATTTAAAAAGTAAAAAATTTTGTTTTTTTATCAATCCATTAAATTTATGGTTTTATTTTGGGGCTTTTCTTCCCCTTGGTAAAAATTATATTTACTAATATGTAGGCCACTAATCAATTTTTGCCAACTAACGAAATATAATAATTTTAGTAGATATCGATTATATGAATATTTTTATTTTCCGGATACCAATATAATCAAGAAACTGGGAACTTTACAAATAACTGAAAATCAATTTAAATAAAAGTAAATAGTTTAATAATTTTCCTCTAAACTATAAAAATCACTTAGTTTCTTTTAGTCATAATTCATTCATTTGTATTATTCTCAAATTTCATTCGCGTTCGTATTACGAACGCATAGACGGGACTATGCTTTACTCTGTTGTTAACGTCATGCGCCAATCGGACGAGCTTACGTAACTAGAATATCAGGGTGTGCATATTTCCGGGTCCCGGTGAATTCGTATCTATTTTAATCCCCATCCTAATTACAGACCAACTGGCAACTCTGGTGCGCAGTTAATTTTTAAATAACGCATTAACTACCGGTGAATTGGTAACTTTCATTTTTTAAGTATTGTTGATAATCTAATATCGGTATTCCAGGTATTTAGCGCTGCACTCCTAGAAAATGGAAAAAATGTCACAGGAAGTGAAACCGATGATGAAACGAAACGCAAAAGAGAAAACTTGGATGATTGTTTTAATAGAAGTAAAATTAAAAAACGGTCACCAAGCAAAGCAGGCAACGAAAACAAGGAAGACATGGAAAATGTTATGATTACAATAATGAAAGAGCTAATGAATAAAAACGATGAAATGCTTCAGGAAATAAAACAAATAAGGAAAGAATAACAACAAACCAATAAAGAGTTAATGGGTGTAAAAGCAGAGAAACAAAAACTAAAAAAAGAAGTAAAACAGCTACATGAATGAATGGAGCAACTGGAGAAATTTAGCAAAAAGAAAAGCTTGATCGTAACTGGGTTGAAAGTAGAAACAAATGATTATAAGAAATTAAAAGAAGAAATGGAAAATTTCAGAGCCCAAGAGTAGCAAATACAAATAAAACTAAGAAGTGCAAAAAAAATAGGAGAAACAGTATGCGCAATAGAAATAGAAGCCCTCACGGATAAAATGGAAATCCTAAACAAGAAACGTAAACTAAAACAGCATAAAGATCGTATCTATATAATGGTAGGGGAGCCCAAGCGGGGATTTTTGCAGTTACTCGAGCGCGTCAGATTATCATATGGGGAGAAACGTGGTACCCTGCAGATGTACCTCTGCCATATATTGGCTCTTAACACAGGGGAGTTCGTTTAGGGGGGCCCGAAAAAAAAATCAATCCTTAAAAATACTCGAAATTGTCAGATTAAGTTAAGTACATGCAAAACAGTATATATTTAAAAAATCTGACGATTTGAGCAGGGCGTAAGGGAATTGGTGAGTCACAAATTTTCCCAAGAAAAAGGCGAATATTTCGCGAAATAAACGTCAGATCGAAAAACTAAAAACTACACGTTCAATATTTTTCAAAAATCTATCGATAGATACCAAACACGACCCCTCGCAGAGAGGGGTGGGGGGTAAATTTTAAATTTTAAATACAAATCCCGCGATATTTAGCAAAATAAACATCAGATCGAAAAACTGCAAAATACACTTATTTAATATTTTTGAAAAATATATCGAATGGTACCAAACGCGACCCCCACGGAGGTGGGGTGGGGGGTTACTTTAAAATCTTAAATGGGAGCCCCCATTTTTTATTGCAGATTTGAATTCTCTGCATAAAAATAAGCAACTTTTATTCGAATTATTTTTTCGAATTATGGATAGATGGCGCTATATTAAAAAAAAACGATTAATGGAAATGGAAAATTAAATTAAAAAATGGCAAGCGCCCGCTAAAATGGAAAATTTTACTTAACTTTTTTTGGTTTTAGGACCTAATAATCACAACCCAATAGGTCCCCAAAGCGCTCGAGTGACTGCACATTTAGCATACTTTGCTCCCCTACCAAAGAAAAAGAAATACAAAAGGAAATAACTAAAATAGCAAAGGACGAAAGAAGCAAAGGTAAGCAAACGAAAATCGGCTACAAGAAATTAATAGTGAATGGCAAAATCTAGATATGGGACGAAGAGAGAGAACAGCTGATAGAAAATTCAAAAAACTAATAAACGAAGAACAGCGGCTGAAATATGATATTGACATGGCAAAAAAAGACTCAGAATTGCAAACGGTTAACGAAAACAAAATAACGCACACAAAATAAAGAAAGAATCTCAATAAGAAGAAAAGAACAAAACCCATTAGAATGGGCTCTTGGAATATTAGAACCATGCTGGCATCAGGTAAGATGCAAGAAATAGCTCTTGAAATGAAAAAATACCAACTAGAAATCCTAGCCGTACAGGAAATACGATGGAAGAAAGAAGGAAAAATTGAGAAGAAAAACTTTAGCATGTATTATTCGGGAGAAAACAAACAGGGAACGAATGGTACGGCATTTATGGTGAACAAAAAAATGAGGGAAAAACTGATACAATTCAAAGCAGTTAATGAAAGGATATCTTACATAAGAAAATAAACAAGCCCACATCTCGATAGTCAATTGCTATGCACCCACCGAAGAAGCAAACCAAGAAGATAAAACAGAATTCTAAGACATCCTGGAAGAAACCTGTGAAAATATTCCGAGGAATGACATATTAATAATATTGGGTGATTTCAATGCAAAGATCGGAAAGGAGGACTATAATCGTAATGTAGCTGGCAAAGAAACAATTCATGAAACTACGAATGATAATGGAGGAGAAATCTGCAACCTAGCAGCAGCAACAAATACATATATAGTTAGTACTGGGCATAAACATAAAAAAGAAAACAAAATAACATGGATGATACCAGGAAGAATGGATGGAAACCAAATAAATCATACTCTAATTTCGAAAAAGTGGACACAAATATTACAAGAAGTAAGGTCATATAGAGGGGCAAATGGAGGCACTGACCACATATTGTTGATAGCAAAACTTAAGATGAAAATAATCAAAGCAAATAATCATAAGAAAGGAAAAAGGAGGAAATGGAATATAGCCAATCTGAAAACGCAAGAAACAAAGCAACAATATACAGAACAACTGGAACAGAAATTGGGTCAGTACGGGCACAAAGAAATAGAAGGAGAATGGAAAAACATAAAGAACAGCATAATAGAGACGGCAGAACAAATAATAGGATTCCAAAAAAACAAAGAATCGAAAGAATGGTTTGATGAGGAATATCACCAAAAAAGTCAACTGAAGCACCTCGCAAGAAACAAATGGCTACAAAGTGCCGAACAGGAACAACTGGACCAATATAGAAAAGAAAAACAAGAAGCATTGAAACTCTATAGAAGAAAGAAGAACACATGGATCTCTGAACAAATGCAAGAATTAGAAACGAATAATAAAGACAACAAGAAATTGTTCGAATAGATAAAACAACAACACAGTACCAAAAAATCTGTCACAAAAATAAACAAAAAGATTGGGAAAAACATTTCACGGACCTATACAAAAACGACAATAAGGCATATTCAGAGGATGAGGATATAAGAGATAACAGAGATGAAGAGGAAGTCGCACCTACTTATTAGGAATTCATGGAGGTATTAAAACAACTAAAAGTAAACAAAACGCCAGGGCCAGATGAAATCAACAACGAACTGATCATCAACGGCGGAGAGGAGCTCACGAAGCGAATGCACAAGTTAATGGTTACAATTTGGAAGGACGAAAGCATGCCCATAGAATGGAAAAACGGACACATCGCACCAATCTTTAGGAAAGGAGATCCAACTAAGTGCTGCAACTACAGACCAATTATGCTACTAAATACAACGTATAAGATATTGACCACAATTATAAGAAACCGACTAAATCAATACCCAAAAAAAATTATAGGACCATATCAACAGGGTTTTAGAACAATAGATCAAAGGAAGATCAACAATAGATGCAATACAGCAAAAGTTAAAACAAATGAGGGCGATACAAATGACATCAAAATAGAACTTGAAGTAAGACAAGGAGACAGTCTGTCAACGACAAACGACACTATTTAATATCGCTCTATAAGGAGTAATTAGGGACACAGGGCTGAAAAAGACAATTATTCAAAGCTCAACACAGATCATAGGATATGCAGATGAACTGGGACTGGTAGCACGAGATAAAAAAAGACTAGAAGAGGCACTTTTAACCCTGGTAAGAGAAGCAAAGACGAGAGGACTAATAATCAATCAGAATAAAACAAAATATCTTATAAGCACACGAGACAATGTAAACAGAATAGCAGAAATAAAGATAGGTGAAAATACATTCCAGAGAGTAGATTGCTTCAAATACCTGGGGGTGATGGTGGACGGCAAAAACGGAAGGAGTATAAAGATAAACGACAGAATTAAAGCAGGTAATAGAGTATATTGGAAATATCACCAACTACTCAAGGACAAAACCTGAGCAAAAAAAACAAAATCAAAAATATACACAGCAGCAATCAGATCAGTGATAGCCTATGGAGCAGAAGTAATGTGCCTTACGAAAAAAGACGAAGAAAAGTTAAAAATAATTGAGAGAAAAATTATAAGGATACATGGCCCAGTAAAGACAGAAACAGGGGAATCTTGAAAGCTGATGAACCATGAAATAATAAATATAAATAAAGGAGAAGATATACTAAAATTCATTAAAGCACAAAGCCTCAGATGGTTTGGGCACACACAAAGAAGAGGGGTAAAAGAACTGATCAGGAAGATAATGAACTGGAAACCAGTAAAAAATAGACCAAGAGGAAGACCAAAAATTAGATGGGAAGATCAACTGCTAGACGATATATCAAAGATGGAAATTGCAAACTGGAGAGAAAAGATTCAGGACCGGAGAGAGTGGAAGAAGATAGTAGAGAGGGCAAAAAAACATCACAACCTATGAACTAAGACCTAAAGGAAAAGCGGACTAATTTACCGCGTGAAATGGATTAAAAGAGCTCATATTTGAGCGAGAAAAAAACATCACAACCTATGAACTAAGACCTAAAGGAAAAGCGGACTAATTTACCGCGTGAAATGGATTAAAAGAGCTCATATTTGAGCGAACTATACTCAAACAAGAGTGAACGGTCCATATAATAATTCCAGGTATGTACCTGTATAAATTACCCTCCTTGAATTTGGTGTAAAAGGTATTCACCATTTATGTATTGTCTTTTGGAAGGATTACTAGAGAAAATCCAAATAAATTTTGAAAAAATGGCTGAAATCGCTGAAATTCTTGTAACAGATTCCGTAATGAGTGTACATGGGTGGTAAATGATTTTAAATTTCACTTAAAGAAAGTGCTAAAAAGTCTAAAACATTTATGGTACTGTTCTGAATCTGGTTTCCAGGCAACCTGTTATACCGACGGTTAGTTTTTTTAATATTTTGAGTAGTAACTATGTTGGTTATCAACAATTTGATGTCAAAAATGCACATTTTGCCATTTTTTGTCTACCAGTAAGAAGAAAAACATTCAAAACCAAATTTAAGATAACCGCATTATAGAGCATGTAAAACAATTTAAACAAGGTTTTATAAATTTCGCTATACTTAATTGTTGCTTATAAAACTATAAATTAAGTCAGTTTAACGTTAATATAACTTATGTAAAAAATACAACTTATATCTCGATATTACGTAAAATAGCTCAAAGAAATGAGTAAAAATACACGGTTTTTATGACACTCAGTGTAACTACGTAACAATTGTTTTAGTTTCTCTATGGACGGAATAACAAAATTTATGTAAATCTGACCAATCTTTTCTCAATTTAACTATTTATTGACAATTTAAATGAAAAATAGCCGATTTTAAGAATTTTCGTCTATAAGTTACAATGTTTTACCAAAAAACTGAAAAAAGAACCGATTAGTTTATTGAAATAGCCTTAAAATGAGTTGAAGTAAAATAGAATTGGAGCTTTGTTTATCAATAAACATTAACTATTCAAATTTATTTCTTACGTTTTAAGCTAACTACCTGAGGTACCCCTAAACCCTAAAAATGTCATTAAAACGACGATTTTGAAGCTCTTTCGACTGGATTAAAGAAGCTATTATCGATTCAAACAAAAGTTGTGTATTTTTAATTCTAAATTTCAACTATTTAATTAAAAATAAAGTGTTTCAGTTGAAAATTCAAAGTTGCTACACCCACCGCTTTCGCAGGCAGAATAAGAACCCTGCTATTGCATAAGTATATAGATTTTGAAAAACCATTCAAAAAGCATTCCAAAGTTTTTTCGATATGCCGTCTAGTTCTCGAGATATTTGACAATCGCTTTTCTGGACAGAGCCTTTAAATAATGTAAACATTCTTATTCAAGCTAGACATAAGCCGAGTGAGAGAGCTGACCGCGAAATTCATTTGCGATGTTTCCAAATTTACCGGATCTCGGATTGTCTGCAAAATATATATTTACCATATACACAACGGATCGCGCGCGCTGCCCTCTACAGCGGATTTAGTGGAACCACTGCAATATAAAATTCACCAAAAGGGGTGCAAAATGAGGTCCAGACAAAAATCGATTTCCTTGTACCCTAACCATTGTTACATCGAGATGTCACTATATACACGTGAATAAAAGGTGAGATCCAAAATCGGATCTCGCCTTGCAAAACGGGTCTCATCTTGTATAGCTTATGATACAAACGGATCTCGCCTTGATATGAAGACATATATATATATATATATATATATATATATATATATATATATTTTAAAATCCCTATATAGGGCTACATTACAAAACAAACAGAACTAGTTTTCAATCGGGTGACCGATCATCATCAGTGTTTTCTTTAATCTAACATGCTAACCACCAAAGTAAAAAATATTTGGGTAAAAACCCATTAAATTTAATCCGTCATAGGCACATATAAAAATGATGTGAATTTAAACATAGATGGTTAAAATATCCAATATTTCACGCAAGTCACTTGCTGGAAGCAAGTGACTTGCTTCCATACAGCCATGATTTGAACAAATCAAATTTAGCTCAATGGTACCTCGAGCGTGAAACATTGGATATTTTAGCCATCCATGTTTAAATTTACATCATTTTTATATGTTCTTATGACGGATTAATTTTAAAAGGTTTTTACCCAAATATTTTTTACTTTGGTGGTTAGCATGTTAGATTCAAGAAAACACTGATGATGATCGGTCAACCGATTGAAAACTAGTTCTGTTTGTTCTGTGATGTAGCCCTGTATAGGGATTTTAACAAATATCTACCTTTTATAAAGGATTTCATGGTTTTTTCTTCTCAATGTGCACTAGTCAATCTAGTCATAATACTTTCTGTCCTATTCTTATTGATGGCTGTCAATTCCACTACTATTGTTTGATTCTGTTTTCTTTTCCAACACTCTCAAAAGGTGTAGTCTCACCAAAGTCTCAAGATAAGTAATAATAGAATTTGATGGTCTTGGTTAATCGTTATTAATAGTAGTTCTATTGTAAATCATTAGAAAAATCAGGAAAAAACTCATGATTTCAATGCAATAGATAATAGAATATTTTGGACGCAGTAAAACTCTGCCTGCATTGGTTGTGTAGTGAACTACACCAGATCCAGCTGGTCCTAAGCGCGGAAAAAAAATGAGGAGGGATAGAGGAGTAACACCTGTATAAAAACCAGGATTCCGATTCATCCTGTATTGGTTTTTGTCTAGTGTTACATATGAAGACCATAACAGCGGTAAATAAAGGCGGATAAGAAGAATCTCGTCGTGGTGCAGTGGTTTTCCATGCTCGTTGGTAGTAGCTAATTCTGATACGTAAGCGCGACCAAGAGTCAGCTAAAGACAGCTCAGCTCCGTGTATCAGGCGACACCCAGGATTTATTGGCATTCTCCCGGCATACCAGGCTCTGCCCGGAGTAACTAATATTTTTCTAGCTTCTTATGCAATAAAGATGGGCCAGGAATAAACAGACAAAACAGCCTCAGTCATAAGGAAACTATGGAACTGGATCCCGTGAAGATGAAGGGAAATTAATGGGAACTAGTTAGAAAAAACTTCCATGAAGCTCTTCTGGACAGAAAAATGTACAAGCAACTATGAGTCGCACAGCGACGAAATGGTTAAGTACCTGTTGAAACAAGATATCGACCCAACAAGGCTCGGCATCAGACACTAAAACCTATTCGAAAACCAGCAAGATAGATGGAAGTTATGTCGTCTTCGCCCAGATATCGCAATACTACTCGCACGTTTTCTTCTTTTAAAACATTAAAAAAACTAGGAAAAGTCATCTTCTTCTCGTAGCACCACAACCCAGGGTGGGTCTTGGCTACCTTAATATCTCGCTTCCATCTCGAACGGCCGTCCATGATAGTTGGATTATCCATGTTATCTCTCCATCGCATTCGTAGACGTCCTAAGGGCCTTATTCCTGTTGGGGCTTTCTCCCAGATTAATTTGGTAAGGTGGTTATTAGGAAGTCTATGCATATGGCCAGCCCATCTTAGGGGTTGAGATTTTATTGCTAGCTTTATATATTTGTTTGGCATCAGTATTTGTTATTATTCGGTCATCATCATTCTCTTTGCCTTATCCCTATACGGGGTCGGCTTCCGTAATTTCATTTCTCCACACAATTCTATCCTGGGTCATATCAATGTTAATCCCCTTTACCAACATGTCCTGCCTAATCGTCTCCCCCAGGTCTTCTTTGGTCTTCCTCTCCTACTCCTTCCAAGAATATGCACTTCAGCTATTCTTCGTATTGAGTGATTAACGTCTCGACGTTGAACATGACCAAACCATCTTAACCTATGCTCTCTCATTTTGGCATCAATTGGTGCCACACCTAGACTTCCCCTAATATACTCATTTCTAATTTTATCCTTCTTTGCACTCCACTCATCTATCTAAGCATTCTCATTTCCGCCACATGCATTCGTTGTTCTTCTTTCTTTTTCACTGCCCAACATTCAGTTCCGTACATCATAGCCGGTTTTATAGAATTTTCCCTTCAGCTTCATTGGAATTTTTCTGTCACACAACACACCACTCGCTTCTTTCCACTTCATCCATCCAGCCCTAGTTCTACTGCATGCATCTCCATCTATTAGTCCATTACTCTGTAATACCGATCCTAGCTACTTAAAACTATTGCTTTTAACAATCATTTCACCATCCAAAGATACCATTTTATTTGTAGTAACTCCATCTTTAAATGAACATTCCAAATATTATGTTTTTGTCCTACTAAGTTTTAAACCTTCTTTCTCCAGAGCTTGTCTCCATTGTTCCAGTTTTTGTTCTAAGTCTCTTTCACTATTTCCTATTAACACTACATCATCAGCATACATTAGGCAACATGGAATGCTACCCTGTAGTTTCGCTGTTATCTGGTCCAAAACTAATGAGAATAAATAAGAACTAAGCACCGAGCCTTGGTGCAATCCTACTTTCACCTGAAATTTATCAGTCTCTCCCACACCAGGGACTCCTTTCTTATTGAGTGCCCACCACAGAATCTCTCGAGAAACTCTATCATATGCTTTCTCAAGATCAATGAATACCATATGAGCGTTGGTCTCTTTATTCCTGTATTTTTTCATCAGTTGCCTTACAATGGAAATTGAATCTGTTGTTGATCTGCCCTGCATAAAGCCAAATTGATTATCGGATATTTCGGTTTCTTTACGTATCCGTCTATCAATTACTCTCTCCCATATTTTCATGGTGTGGCTAAGTAGTTTAATAGCCCTGTACTTTGTACATTGTTGTATGTCTCCCTGGTTTTTGTAGACAGGTACTAATATACTGCTTCTCCATTCGTCTGGCATTTGTCCAACTTCCATAATTCTATTAAATAGACCTGCTAGCCAACTTATTCCTGTCTTTCCCAATGCTCTCCATACTTCCCCAGGAATATCATCTGGTCCGACTGCTTTTGCTTTCTTTATTTTTTAAAGCGCTTGAGCCACTTCCTCGTTTGTTATTCTGGTAACCATTGCTGTTACTGTCTCCGTTAACTACACAGGCTGTCTGTCAAATTCTTCATTTAATAAACTGTCAAAATACTTTCTCCATTTTTTTTGACATCCTTTTCGTGAATTAGTGATTCAATTAGTGCATTCGGTATTGGTTAGTATTCGGGTCGTGATAAGGTCCAAAGAATCTTCTGAAGATTTTTCTCTCAACACGTCTTTTGAAAGAAAGTTTTCTTTCCATTGCTTTTGTTAACGTCCACGTCTCACACCCAGACATGAGCACCGGTCAAAGTGCTGTTTTATATATCCTGATTTTTGATGCTCGTGTTAGGCTCTTAGATTTAATATGTTGTAAAGGCTATACATACATCTGTTTGCTGCCTGAATTCTCCCTTTTATCTCTTCCGTGATATCATTATCCGAGATATTGTCCGAGATATTAACTCTCCACTCTTTCAAAGTTGTATGGGTCTATTTTAACATTTTGTCCTATTCTATATCGTCTCTTTTGTCTGTTAATACACATATCCTATGAAAAATCGTTTTGTTTTCAATTATTTTCTTATTCACTCACACTCAGTATAAAAGTAATCAATTAAACCAGCAACTGGAAATTTGTTACAATTCTCATAAAACTTCATCTTCTTGCTAAGTCGACACATCTATCTCTCAAGTTGATCCGCTATATACCATATTTGATTTGATATAAATGGGATAGATATACCCCCTTTTCATAAATTATAACAAGAAATGGGTGGATAAAAGAGATTTTATTGACAAATGCCAAATCCAAACGGGATATATTAGAGATAAGGATTGGATGACCCTATCACATCCGATTAATCTCCGAAATGTGTGTACAAAATCGCTAAAATGTTTACTTGTGGAAGTTCAATAGGAGAATAATGGATTATGTGATAACGGGAAATTGCAGTAAGTCTGTGCTTAAAAATGGTTTTAATAGACAATTTTGTTTATAGTCTCACTAATAAATAGGGGGTGGTGTAACTAATAATGATATTATGATATTTCTTATATTATAACTTCTGAAATAAAATACTGTATGTATAAAAACTGAACTGCAAAACTGACTTGAAAAACTACATTGAACTGAAATCAGCGGAAGATGAAATAGCATTGGAATTAATAAGATACTAACGGCCGGTTTCACAAAGTAAAGTTAACTTGTGGTTAAGAGATAACCAGAGGTTCCCCCATTATAATATATTGGGGTGACCTCTGGTTATCTCTTAACTTTACTTTGTGAAACCGGCCGTAAGAAAGATAATTATAAAAAGAAATAAACAAACCAATACAACAACTGTGGACACAAAACACACTACCAGATGATTGGAACAGAGCTGCTATAGTGCCTAAAAGGAGATCGGGAGGAGTGCGAGAATTACAAAGCAATAACCCAATTAAATTAAACCACATATAATATTCTAGCAAACATACTAAACATGAGACTTAAAACCATGGGCTGAACGAATATTAGGAGAATACCGGGTTCAATTCCATACATACAGTGAGGCAAATAACTCAAAAATCGAGAGAATCCAACAGAGGAATGCACGTAATATTCATAGATTTCAAAAGCCCTTTTGATGTAACTAATCGGACGAAAATGATAGAAGAGCTAGAGCATCTTGGAATCCCATAAAAATTAAGACATAATATGCTAACAGTGAGTCTCAAAAATACTACAGCAAAGATACGTTTCAACGCAACAACTTCTAATGAGATCAAAGTAAATAAAGGCGTGGAACAAGGTGATTCTGTCTCCCCGATCTATTTAACCTAATATTAGAAGCAATAATAAGAAAGAAATAGATGCTGAATTATTGAAATATCTTGGACAACAGGGTAAACAAGAATTACATGACCTACTAAATTTAGCGTGGATAAACAAAAAAATCCCAGAGGATTGGAACATTTCAATAATACTACCTATACACAAAAAGGGAGACACTAAAGAGTGCAGTAATTATAGGGGTATATCACTTCTCTGCTCGGCGTTGAAAATCTACGAAATTATTCTAGAAAAGAAACTGCGAGAAATAGTTGAGCCTCGACTGGCAGATATACAAAGTGGATTTAGACCATCACACAGCGTACAAGATCATATATTCACACTATAGCAAATTACTGAAAAAACACTGTTAAAAAACGATACACTGTACCTGGCATTTTTAGATATGAAAAAGGCGTTTGATATGGTCAATAGAAAAGGAATATGGCAAAGCCTGATAAACAAGGAAGTAGATGAAGAATTTGTAAGTGTAATAAAGAGTTTGTATGTGAACACAAAAAACCAGGTCAGGACAAGTAACTTAATCTCAGGCGAATTTTCTAACAACGACGGGTTTAGATAAGGTGGAGTGCTGAGCCCACTGTTATTTTTTTCTGTTATGAAGTTATTAAAAAGTGTTGGAAAAAAACTAAAAAATGCGCTGTAGGGTATAGAAATTTGCAGCAAATAAAAATTGAAGCCTGTGAATTTGCTGATGACATTGTATTAGTTGCAAGAACTGAAAAGGTTCTCGCAGATAACATAAGAATCTGGGCCGAAGAACTAAAAAACTACAACTTAATAATAAATATGGAGAAAACTAAAGTAATGAGCCAACAAAGAAGCAACTGTAAATATTGAAATCGAAGGGCAAAAAATCGAGCAAGTAGACCTCTTTAAGTATTTGGGAATAATGTTAAACAAGAAAGGTACACAAGAAGATGAAATTGGAAACAGAATAAAATTGGCAATGAGAACTTATTATTCACTGTATAAAAATTTCCTAAAGACAAAAGAAATATCGAGAAAAACCAAAATGACAGTATATAAAACCGTATACATATATGCCAATTACAATATATGGGGCAGAAAACTGGGTACTCAATGACAGACAAAGAAAAAGATTACATGCTGCAGAAATGAGATACTTAAGAAAAGTGGTGGGAGCAAGAAGATTAGACAAAAGAAGAAACGAAGATATAAGACATGAATTACAGGTAAAATCGCTCAACGAAAAAGTTGAAGAAAAGAAGTTAAAATGGGCTGGACACATGATAAAAATGAGTGGCGACAGATAAGTGAAAATTACATGGGAGGCCAAAGCAGTGGGTAAAAGCACGAGGGGCAGACCAAGGAAAAGCTGGAACACTAGTGTAAACGAAATACTTAAGAAAAGAGGAACATCGTGGCAAGAAGCAAAAGTTTTAGCAGCAGATAGGAAGAAGTGGCGTAAATTTGCAGAGAGTATTATATAAAGGAGGAATCCTCGACACCTAATGGTATAAGAGGCAATCGATTATATATGTATGTATAACAAAGACAAACTTCGTAAACAAAAACATTATTACTAATTAATTACTAGCAAAGATTAGATATTAGATTAAAAGATTAGATAAGGAATAAAGAGATAAACCACTAAAGATAAACCAGCACAAAACAAAATACATGACAATACGGAAGGACGACACAACAACTCAGAAATATCTATTACCACAGAACCATAAACTTGAAACAGTAAAACAGGGGAAACTGGAAAAGGGAGAACAGAGGAAAGAATTCTGAAAGGAAAAAAATATACGGAATGAATAGAAATCTGGTGAGCAGCAAGACTCTAAGTAAGAGGACAAAGATAAAACCTTAATAAGACCTGTTGTGACATATGGGATGAAAACAACGGCGATAAACAAGAATGAGAAAGATAGTCTTCTGAAATTTGAAAGAAAAATAATGAGAACGGTACTGGGCCCCAATATAACAAGAGAGGGAGAAAGAAGAATGAAAACAAATGCCGAAATTGAAGAAGAATTAATTAATTGCATCAAATCTCTTTACTTAGGATAACTAACTGGACACCAAAATAAGTATGACTCAGGTGTAGAGGACGGCCTAGAAGAAGATGGCTGGATGATGTAGAAGAAGATATACCTAAGAACAATGAACGTTAAAGGCTGGAAAGTTCAGTGCAAGGACAGGAAGAAATGGAAAAGAGTTACGACAACAGCAAAGACCTAACAAGCTATAAATTACATAGAGTGATCGTAACGCAAAATAATGAATGAATGAATGAAAAATTTAATGGTTGAATTTTATTTGTATTCAAATTTTCTGCTGTGGTTTTTTTCTGTATATACATATCTACTGATACAGTCTGACAAAATTCCCAACTTCTAATGATACCGTTATCCGTTTTGTATACGTTGTTTTTGTAGTCCATTTTCACCTCTAAGTCTATCCTAATGATCCTTAAACCCGGAAAAAGACCGGAAAATGCATCTTCATACCGGCCTATAAGTCTTTTGCCTATGATTAGCAAAGTCTTTGAGAAAATGCACGTAAAAAGGTTGAAAACGATAATAGACGAACATAAAATACACTGGGGTGCAAAATTAACCGGACACCTTAAAAATGGGTCATTGTTGATGTCTCGAATTTTCTAAACCTGTTGTCCGATTTAAGTGATTTTTTAATATGTTATAGCCTTATTCTTTATCAATATCGCTGTAATAATGTTGAGGCTAAACAGGTAAATTTTCATTGCATACCGGGTGTACCAATGAAGCTGTGTTTTTTTTTAAACTTCGCATCACCCTGTGGAATATTCTAGCATTTATAATATACTCAAATTAAAACCCAACTATAGCCTTATGTTTTCTCAACATTCTGTTTTTTCATTCATTCGCTTAAGTAGGACCATAAAAAAGTTTAACAACTAGCCATGTTCTTTATCAAAACAGGGTGTTTCTAAATAAGTGCGACAAACTTTAAGGGGTAATTCTACATAAAAAATAATGACAGTTTGCTTCATAAACTTATGTCCGCAAATGCTTCATTTCTGTGATAGAGGGTGTTGAAATTTTTCTTACAAACTGACGATTTATTTACTGCTTAAAAACCAGTTGAGATACGCAAATGAAATTTGGTGAGTGTTTAGACGTAGTTATTGTACATTTTTTGACATACAAGTAAGAATTTAATATTCACCATTGGCGCACATACGGGTAATATAAGCCCTAATATTACCCGTATGCGCGCCAATGGTGAATATTAAAGTCTTAATTGTATGTCAAAAAATGTGCAATAACTACTTCTTAAAACTCATCAAATTTAATTTGCACACCTCAACCGGTTTTAAAGCAATAAATAAATCGTCAGTTTGTAAGAAAACTTTCAACACTCCCTATCTCGGAAACGAAGCATTTCCAGACATATCATTGATAAAGCAAACTGTCATTATTTTTTCATACAGAATTACCCCTTAAAGTTTGCCAATTATTATTTAAAAACACGCTGTATTGATGAAAAACATGGCTAGTTGTTAAAGTACCTAACTTTTTTATTATCTAACATAAGCGAATGAATCAAAAAACAAAATGTTGAGAAAACATGAGGCTATAGTTGGAATTTAATTTAAGTATTTTAAAAATGCTAGAATATTCCACAGGGTGATGCGAACTTTGGGAAAAAACACAGTTTGATTGATACACCCGGTATACAATGAAAATTTAACTGTTTTAGCAACAATACTATTACAGCGATATTGCTAAAGAATAAGGCTATAACATATTAAAAAAATCACTTAAATCGGACGACAGGTTTAGGAATTTCGAGACATCAAAAATTACCCATTTTTAAGGTGTCCGGTTAATTTTGCACCCCAGTGTAATTCCAGAACATCAATTCAGTTTCCGAGACAAACAAGGAACGATAGAACAAGTGCAAAGGCTAGTCAACCAAATAAACAAGGATTTTAACGCCAAAAGATACTGTTCTGCTGCTTTTCTTGACATATCTCAGGCTTTTGGCAATGTATGGCACACAGGACTACAAATAAAATTAAAGAAGCTCCTACCCTATCCTCACCTCCAGCTCTTAAAATCCTACATAGAAAAAAGACACTTCCTAGTGAAGCACGGTACCGAGCACACTAAGATATATCCTATTCACTCAGGCATCCCACAAGGCAGCGTTCTCGTTCTTGGCATGCACTTGGACCGCCGTCTAACTTGGAAAAAACATATTTTTACTAAACGAAAACAGCTTGGACTTAAATTGAGAAATATGTATTGGCTCATTGGACGCAATTCCAAACTATCTTTGGATAACAAAATTTTACTCTACAAGTCCATCCTCAAGCCCATATGGGATTCAGCTATGGGGCACTGCTAGCGTCTCCAATACAAACATCTTACAGAGATTCCAAAACAAGGTGATGCGTGCCATAGTCAATGCGCCATACTATGTATCCGACGAGGTGATTCAACAAGACATCCCCCTAGAATCCGTGAAAGAAGCCATACAACGTCTTAGTGCTAAATACTGTGAAGGAGTGCTAGTGCATCCTAATGCATTTGCCAGACAATTAAATGTGCGGGACGTCTTTGAAGTGCGTAGACTAAAACGGCAACTGCCGTCCGACTTGACCAACTGAATGGAATCAAGTGTATTCAGCCTGATAAAATTTTAATTTTAGAATTGTAAAGAGGTTACTCACTGGCGTAACTCTCTACATGTCTGTATTTTTTACCATAATAAATGCTTAATACCCAATGGGCAGATTACTGTACTCAATGGAGTTAATAAAAAAACCTCTAAATCTGTTAATCTGTTAACTTGAAAATTTACAAACAAATTGGGCAAGAATCTTTTAAAATTTAGAAAATGGAATTTTCCCTTTTGATGAAATTGCTCTCCCTATATTAGATATTATATCGGAAAAGAAAGGACGAAAGAGACAACAGACACAAAACAACCATTGACTACAGTACTTAACTTACTTACTCTTAACGTTTGCAGATGATATCGATCTAATAGGAAACAGCAGATTAGGAAGAATGAAAGAAGAATGAGATTTTCGTCAGGTTCGAGAAGGAAGCAGAGAAGATGGAGCTCCTAGTCATTGGAAACAAAATTAAATATATGTATATGAGCCGCAATAACCGAAACAGAGATATAATCGGACAGAACATGACCATCAATGAATTTAACTCTGAGCGCGTCAGAGATTTTAAGTGTCTTGGAATAACAATAACTTAAGACAATACCAGATCACAAGAAATAATAGGTTACAATTCAGCAACAGCTTTATGCCCTTCAAGACCATATAAAATCCAAACAACTAACAAGACATACAAGGGTACAACTATATATTATAGTCCAGGCTGGACAGTCCAGGGAACATCTGTTTTGAGATGGACGTTGAGAGGTGACTCATGTTTTTTGCAGAAATTGCTTGAAAATAACTCATACAATAATATTTGAGTTATCCACCCACTAAGAAGGTCCGGAACATTGTTTAAATAATCAAAATGTCAAAAAATGAAGGAACAATTCGATTTTTTTCTTCGTTTTTGATTATAACTTTAAATCTATTCACTTCAGAGAAAAGTTCCGCTGACATAAAAGTTGCGTGATTAAATTTCCTACAATATAGGATTGGTTAAAAATTTTAAAAATTGTCACTCTTGTGGAAAAATAGCAATAATTGCGAAAAAACCATAAAAAAACAAGTATTCGTATTTTACGTTTTTCAACCGTTTATAATATACTTAGGACCTTCATATTTTACCCAAAAAAAACTTTATGATATAATAAAATAATACTGTAATTTTCATTAAGATCGATGTAACAGATTTTGCAAAATAAATTTTGCAATACGACTTTCGCAAAAAGAAATGAATTTTTTCAAAATATTGCAGGATTGAAAATAAAGCAGTGATCAGGTTAAATTTTTTCTACCTATAAAAGAATACTGTACCTTTAATTTTCAATTTGCAAAATTAAAATCGGTTAACTACCACGGCGTCAAGAATTTTTTTAAATAAACATAAATTTTTGGTGCTACGCTCAGGACAGCGGTGTTCGATTCACACAAGTTGCTTTCCACCAAAATTTCTTCTAATCTTTATCTAATATATACATATGTATTACATATGTAATATATATATATATATATATATATATATATATATATATATATACACATACAGAGTATGTGTTTTTATTTTGCAATAAATCAATTTATTTATTGATATCGAAATGTACTAAAAATTAAAATTTATCAATCATTATCAAAGGTCATTGGAATGCCCAATCAGAGCAAACGTATCCGCTGTCCTGCGCGTAGCACCAAAAATTAATGTTTATTTAAAAAAATTCTTGACGCCGGCCGTGGTAGTTAACCCATTTTAGATTTGCAAATTGCAAATGAAAGGTAAAGTATTCTTCTATACGTAAAAAAATTCAACTTCCTGTCTGCTTTATTTTCAGTCCTTAAACATTTTGAAAAAATGAATTTTTTTGCGAAAGCTGGATTGCAAAATTTATTTTGCAAAATCTATTAATCCGATCCTAATGAAATTTATACTATTGTTTTACTATATCATAAAGTTTTTCTGGGTGAAATATGAAGGTCCTAAGTGTGGCATAAATGGTTGAAAAACGTAAAATTCGAATACTTGTTTTTTATGGCTTTATAGCAATTATTGCTATTTTGCAACAAGGGTGACAATTTTTAAACTTTTTAATTTAATTTAATTACGCAACTTTTATTTTCTCAAAAATGAATACTTTTAAAGTTATAATTAAAAAATGAAGAAAAAAATCGAATTTATCCTTCATTGTTTGACATTTTGATTATTTAAACAATGTTCCGGGCCTTTTTAAGTGGGAGCTTAACGCAAATAAGTATTATTATATGAGTTATTTTCAAGCAATTTCTGCAAAAAAATATGAGTCACCTTTCAACATCCAAATGTACTAATATTTTTACAGATGCGCCCTGGTCTAATAAAACAATCGACCCGTAGTGATGTATGGTAGCGAAATGTGGACGATAACAAAGGCAAACGAAGAGCAATTGCGTTTTCGGGAAAGACTGACAAAGAGCTGGAAGACGGAAGACCTATATCCAGATGGTAACATAATAAAAGAAATAAAATACAGAAGACTCCAATGGCCAGGGGCAGGACACCTCAAGAAACATTCTGACGAAAGAATAGTAAGCCTGATGGGAAGAAGTCTTAATTCGAAGACGACCACGTGGACGGCCTCGACACCGGTGGCGTGATAATATCGCAGGATCAGGGCCTATTTTACCACTAGGCCCATGAGGCTCCTGTCTCGGGCCCGCATTTTAATGGAGCCCGAGAAGATCATTAAAAGAAAATTTTTATTGAGAAAACTAAATAACATTTTATGAACAGGAAATGATAAATAATGATAACAAATTAGATTAGAGTTATATTCATAAACCATAAACCGTTCTTATCATAAAACTACAATAAGAGTAGGTAGATTACCTTGTCGGTATCAATACCAATAAGCAAAATTTAGACACCACTCCGAAGGATTACCACGACGTAGGATTAACAAGAGGTAGTGTTACGTATTGTTATAATATTTATTCAAAATGCACATTTAAATGTAATATTTAGTTTGATGCCGTTTTCTGCAAAGATAAGGTATTGCTTGCTTGTATTAGTTTTCAGTCCTGTGTTTTTTAAGTGAGTTCCACTTCCACTAATCTATTCATTAATCATTAGTCGTTTTGATAAATTTCTTTAAACACTTATTCTTATTAACCAAGTAATCGTTTCGTTATTATCATGAGTTACAAACATTTAAATGGCAGTAAAAAACGAAAAAAGCAAAAATTGAGAGAACAGGAACGGCAGGCACAAAAACATGCAATATTATCAATTATCATATTTACACCTCAAAACAGTGCAAAAAGAGTTCGTACTCCCATCCTGTTTTCTTCTTCTACGACACTGCAGCCCAAATTGAGCCTTGGCCTCCTTTATTTTGTGCCTCCACCCTTGTTTATGTGTGGCTGCTCTTCTCCATACACGGACTCCTAAAAATGCTTGTGCATCGCTGCTTACTCTGTCTTCCCAGCACTTTCTTGGCTTTCCAACCGGTCTCTTTCCCTGCATCCTAGCGTTCATTGCTCTTTTTGATAGCCTATCCTCTCCCATTCTTATCACATGTCCGGCCCATTGCAATCTTTGTATTTTAATGAAGTCTGACAAGGCTGTTTCCTTTTAAAGTTTATAAAGCTCATTGTATCGAATTCTGAAGGTTCCCTTTTTCCTCACAGGTCCTAATATTCTCCTCAGTACTTTCCCTTCGAATGTGTCGAGTTTGTTTTTGGATGTTTCTTTCAGGACTACACTGCCATAGCCTGCTATTGGTCGAATTAAGGTTTTATAGATTTTCATCTTTGTATTGGGACACTTTTTTCGGTGGACACTTTTGGAGCGAAATATATGGGAGAGGGCAAAATAAGCTCTGTTTTCCTGCGTTATTCTCTTCCGTATTTCTCCATCTTCTGATCCGTCGGCATATATTTCTACTTCCAGGTATGTAAACTTTCCAACCGTTTCAATGCCATCTTCATGTATAATGTTTTGTGGGATTATGTTTCTTCTCATCTCTATCATTATTTTTGTTTATTTTCTGTGTTAATATCCCGACCTAGCATTTCCGATTGCATTTTTAACTCTCCGTGTGTTTCCTGTGCTCCTGTTGATGTTCTACTCATAATATTAATATATATTATCATCGGCATAAGCGGTCAGTTGAACGGTTCTGTTGGCCAGTAGGTTTACTCGTCCAGTTTGCATTTGTCTAACTGCATTCTCCAATGCCAGATTAAACAATGTTGGGACCAGCCCATCTCTCTGCTTTAATCCCTGCGAGATTTTGAAAAAGTTTGAGTTTATCTGGTGGTTTTGTACTCGTACACATGCCTTAGTTTTATCCTTTGTGGCTTTAATGAGTCTAATTAGCTTGTGTGGTATTGCCAATATATAGTATAGTCTCTTCCTTTGGACTGAGTCATATATCTCTTTGAAGTCTACAAACACGTTGTGAACGTCAATGTCAATGTCTTGTTCCCATGATTTGCTCAAGACCTGCTTGACTGTAAATATTTGATCCATTTGATCGCCTGTCTTGCAGCGCCGCAGTCACAAGAAGGCGAGGGAAGTTTACCCCATCTGTAGAGGGAGTCGGCGCATCTTCCACAGTTTGTTCGAATTTGATTAAGGGCTGCCCAAATCTTATGGGGACATTCAAATTCGTTAGGTTTTCCTATGATGTCCGGTAGACTATGGTAATGCGGATCTGTCTTACTTTCCCAATCTTCTCTCCATCCGGTATTTAAGTCAAAGTTGGATTGCTGCATTGCTTGAGCAGATTGTAGAGGGGGTAATCTGGATCGGAGATGGTTTCCAAGAATATCGGAGATGTCGTTATGGACTAGAAGCTGGCGACTGTCCATTATTTTGTTATATTCTTTAACCAATGCATGTTCGCGGCGTAGGTTGGGTGGTTCTATATTAGTAAGGGTAGGTAGCCACATTGTAAGGGTGGGCTTAATTGTGCCTGTTATCATACGCATAGCACGGTTTAGTTGGGTGTCGACCAGTTGGGTGTGCCTGCTATTTAGCCACACTGGTGCACAGTAATCTGCCACCGGATACATCAGGCCAAGATCAGAGGATCTTAAAGTTGATGCTGTGGACCCCCATGTAGTGCCGCAGAGTTTCTGTATTATATTGTTGCGTGTTTTCAATTTTGCTGCTGTTTTCGTCAGGTGTTTTTTGAATGTGAGCGTTCTGTCTAGAGTAACCCCAAGGTATTTCGGGTATTTATTGTGTTTCAACAGCTTGTTATTAAAATACACTCGCAATTCTCCAGCTTGTTGTTGAGATGAAAAGCTGATACTTCAGTTTTTGTAGTATTTGGTTGTAGTCTCCATTTCTAAAGGTATTCGCTGAGGATGGATAAGTCATTCGTGAGAGTGATTTCTGTAGTTTCTAAAGATTGGTAGCTTGTTGCAAGGGTCCAGTCGTCAGCATATCCTAACTTTCGAGATTCGGTTTCAGGCATGTCAGCAATATAGAGGCTGAAAAGTAAAGGGGCAAGGACAGAACCCTGTGGAAGACCATTGTTAAGTTTCATCTGGCTACTCGTCTCCTTTCCCATTATAACCTGGAAGGCTCTGTTTGTCAGCATGTTGTCAATGAGGTTAATTCTCTCAATACTCAATACTTCACTCACTCAATACAAAAAATAGCTGCTAAAAAATGCTGATCTTTTCCTAAATCCTTTTTCAATTTCTCTGCAAAATGTTCATTTTTATCGTCTTGTAATCTGAATCGAATTATTGATTATACTATACTGAATAGCAATAACAAAGCAATATTTATAATCCAAGTTGTAATAAACATTGCTTGTCATATTTTGTTGTTTGGATCATCATATTAATGTGAACAAAATGTTTCTGTGTTATGAACACAATAAAATATAATGACTTTATGATTAGCAGAGACTTTAGTATCTAAGAGCGTGAACGCCATAAGTAGCATTGCGTATGCTTTTACATAAAATACTCAATTCTGTATGGTTATCATAAACTCTTACAACGTGTTAAGTAACCAAAAATATATTCTGGTGTATCTATTGTGCTTCAAGGTCGGCTCGTACAAACAAAAGGTGGATAATGTCGCATATGCAGGTAGATATGTCTAATTATATGTCTAGATATGCCAATTACTAAATAACTAAGTTATAATCAGGCTTATTAAGTTTATGAAGTAGCGTTACATTCTGGAAAAATCTAAATTTTCAAAATGATGGGTTTGAGATGATAATAATTATAATCTATATACACTGCTGGAAAAAAATCCCGGACCATTGTGAATACCTTGTTAAAAAAATGTCGGAAAAATAAATATTGATTTTCGCTTAAATTACATGTCCAATTGTCCAAACTTATAAGAAGCAGGTGAGTGGCAGCTTTAACATGGAATTTAAGCGAAAACAATATATATTTTTAAATAAATATTTTTTCCTCTTTTCTGACAACAGTGAAACATATTTTAAATTAAATAAATTAAATAAATTAAATAAATTAAATAAATTAAATAAATTAAATAAATTAAATAAATTAAATAAATTGAATAAATTAAATAAATTAAATAAATTAAATAAATTGAATAAATTAAATAAATTAAATAAATTAAATAAATTCTTCTTTTGTCTCAATTAATTTAATTTAAAAAGTTTTTTTGAACATCCTGTATAAACAATTAGGTTAGTGTTTATATGACTGAATAGATAATTGAACAATCTTTTAAACGAGCTAGCACACGACCTCTATTCTCATTTAAAAAATAATCGATTACGTCATCACGCCCAGATAGACGGCGTCACTAGTATGATGTTAAAAAATCTTAATTTAAAAATAAAAACCGACATGTTTCCTGAATTTCTAATATTGTTGTTTATTTAGAAGAATACGAAATGAAACAAAGCAAATGGTAAGAAGAACAAAAAATGAACACTGGGAACAATTTACAAAAAGGATGGAAAGCGACTTTTACGGAACACAAAATCAGATATGGAGATTCATAAGAAACCAACGGAAACAAATGGCAGAATTGAAGGAATACAATAACATACCAGCAAACGAATGGGAAAGATACTTGACGGAACTGTTTAAAGGAAAGGAAAATATCAATCAAAACAATAACCTACCTGAATTAAGACACGAAATAGAAATCAGTTTTCAGGAAGTAGAGATAGCCATAAATTCACTCAAAAATAGAAAGTCGTCAGGACCAGACGGAATAACCAACGAGCTTCTAAAATACGGAGGAGAAAGTATAACCCTAGATATGACAAAACTTATACAAAAACTAATATTGCACTGCAAGATACCAGACGCATGGAGAAACAGCATAATGATACCAATGTTCAAGAAAGGAGACAAAGAAGACCCCAACAATTATAGAGGTATAAATCTACTGAACACCGCACTTAAGCTAACCACAAAAGTCCTAACCAACAAAATCAATAAATTAACAACTTTATCAGATAAACAACAAGGATTCAGATCCGGAAGATCCTGCGTAGACGCCGTATTTGTACTGAGACAAATCACAGAAAAGGCCATTGAGTGCAATAAACCAGCATATATATGTTTTAAGACCTGACAAAGGCTTTCAAATGCATCCAAGTCGAAGACGTCTTACATATAACGTATAGAAGAAACATACTAATCAATATTATACAAACCATCGAAAACATCTACTTTCATAATCGAATACAGGCAAAGATATATGGAAAACTAACGCAGTTTATACCAGTACAAAGCGGAGTCAGACAAGGTGACTCGTTAAGCCCGCTGCTCTTTAATATTATAATGGAGGAAATAATAGAAGCAGTACGTAAAGGTCATGGCTACAGAATGGTGAACAAAGAAATCCAAATATTATGTTATGCAGATGACGCCGCATTAATCGCCGAGACAGAAGACGATCTCCAAAGATTAACTAACACACATCTTCCATATAACAGCCAAGAAATACAATATGATAATATCAGCAGAAAAATGACAACATCTAAATACCAACCATGAAGTAAAATCGAAATTGATGGGAAAATAATAAAGCAGGAAGCAAGGTTAGATATCTGGGAATAGATATAACCAGTTACAGAGATGTTGAAGAGGAAGTAAGACAACAAAGCTTAAAAGCAAGTAAAGCGGCGGGATCTCTTAATGACATAATCTGGAAGAACAAACCCCTCACACAAGACACAAAAGCAAGAATCTATAAAGCAGCAATTAGACCTATATTGCCATACACGGCGGAGACAAAACCTGACAGACTAAAACGAGACGACTACTAGAAACAACAGAGATGAAAATACTCCGACGAATATCAAGGAAAAGTCTGTTGGATAGGGAAAGAAGCGAAAACATAAGAAGATCATGCAAGAAAAAGATGGTGCAATAACTTAAACAATTTAGGAGGCTAATATTGAAGAAGAAACAGTCTTTAAAGCCTACATACAAGTAGCTGAGCTGAATTCGAAACAAGCCGAGCTTTCCTTAACGAGCTTGTGAATGTAATATTGGCTAATACCCTAATCCTTTTTCTAATTCAGTTATTTCTTCTACGACTGATACTACTTTTGTTTGAGAATAAGTAATTCAGACTACAAAATATGTATTTTCAATATATTGTGTGTCCGTAAAGTATGGAATGATGGTAAGACGGTAAGATATGGTAAGATGATTAAAAGGAAGAACAAATCAAAACCATGGATGACACCATCAGATGTAGATAGTTTTCAGCAATGTATTTCGGACATACTTAGCAGTCCTGAAGCAGAAAGTAATATAAACGACTTAAATAATAAATTAACAAATGCCTTACTGGAAAGTCAAAACAAATTCTGTCCTAGAACTCAAAGAGAAGAGAAGACCAGTCAAACTAATAGAGAAAAGAAGAGAAATGAGAAGCGACACGGAAACTAAAGCTGACGAACTACAAAAATTATATAAAGAAATATCCAAAGCTATTAGACAAGAAGACAAGACACTCGAAAATACAACCAAGAACAAATCGAACATACCATTGAGAACAGTAGAAGTATGAAAGTATTGAGAAGAAGACTAAGAACGGGAACAAGGCAGATAATAAAGATTAAATATAGAAATGGTCATCTTACAACCAACAGAGAGGAAACCCTTAAACTAGTTGAAGACTTCTACAAATTGGTGTACACAAGCCAACACAAAGTAAATAGCAAAGAAGATCAAGTACCAGAAATATTAACAAGGAAAAAGGGCATTGTCAACCAAGGATCAGAACTGCTACCGGAAATCATAATAGACAAAATAAAAAGAAAAGCTAAGAATAACAAATCTCCAGGCGAAGATTGTGTAGTTACTGATGCAATCAAAATCGGAGGCACTTGCCTTCTTAAGAAAATAAAAAACCTTTTTAACATGTGCCTTTTGGATAGTAATATACCCGACAACTGGCACCATGCTGAAGTAATTCTATTGTACAAAAAAGGAGATCCCCATGAATTAGAAAACTACAGACCTATAAGCCACTTATACAAACTCCTTACAAGAATAGTAACGAATCGTCTTGAGAAAAAACTTGATTTCTACCAACCAATGGTGCAAGCGGGATTTCGTGCCGGATTTGGAACAAATGATCACCTACAGAGCATTAAAACGGTAATAGAAAAGACTATCGAATACAATTGACCACTCGTTTTGGCTTTTGTAGATTTTCATAAAGCCGTTGATACAGTAGAATTTGAAAAAATTCTGGAAGCACTACAAGCATGCTGCATTGACTACCGATACACAAGGTTAATTTACAATACATAAAAGAACGCAACTATGTCGGTGAAACTACATAAAAACACGGACTATATCCCAATCGGCAGAAGAGTCCGACAGGCGATACCATATCTAGGCGAAACTGTTTAACGCAGTGTCCGCAGTACTCGAATATGCTTGTAAAAAACTTAATTGGGAAGAGCGAGGCCTGAATATTGACAATAGAAAATTAGCAAATTTGAAATTCGCAGACGACATAGTTTTATTCTCTGACCTCAAAGAGATATGTACAATGCTATATGAACTTCAGTTTGTGTGTGCCAGTGTAGGTCTTAAACTAAACATCTCCAAAACAAAATTCATTGCAAACCTAGTACCTAGAGGAAATATCAATATTGGAGACAACGAAGTAGAGCTAGTGGAAAAATACATATAGGTACCTTGGACACGAAATAAAGATCACAAGAGACAACCAAACATGCGAAATACGAAGAAGAATAAACCTAGCATGGGCAGCTTATGGAAAGCTCAGAGACATCTTTAAAAGCGATATACCAATTTCTTTAAAACGTAAAACATTTGACCAATGGGTGTTGCCTGTGATGACTTATGGTGCCGAAACTTTGACATTGACAGCTACAATTTCTAAAATGCTGCAAATAGCTCAGAGAAAAATGGAAAGGTCAATGCTGAGTATGTCTATTTGTGACCGAGTTAGAAATGAAGACTTAAGACGAAGAACAGGAGTTACCGATGTAATTTCCCGAATTGCCACCCTGAAATGAAACTGGGCCGGACACGCCGCCCGAATCAGAGATGGGAGGTGGACAAAGAGATTACTTGAGTGGAGGCCGAGATTAGACAAAAGAAGTAGAGGAAGGCCACCTACTCGTTGGATTGACGATCTCAAGAAAATGTCGAGAAATTGGATGCAAAGTGCTCAAAATAGAGCACAATGGATAAAAATGAGGAAAGCCTATGTCTAGCAGTGGACGCAAAGGGCTGGATGATGATAAAAGTATGGAATAAATTGGATATTTCCTAAACAAGAAGTCTTTTCAAATATTTTCGAGCTCGGCTCGAACTATTAGAGCTAAGCCCACACGAGCCACGAGGTCAACCCGAAGCTCGAAGTTCAAGCCGAGCTTCTATCTCGAGCTCGGCTCGAAATTTCAAGCCGAGCTGAAGCTTGTCAAAAGCTCGGCTCGTCTCGGCTCGAGTCCGTCCTTAGCTTCGATCTTATTCTTGTAATTTTTCCTACTTCCATTTGTTCCCTTATTCTGTTTGGCAATTCGTTCTATACTTTGAGATTTTTAATATTTATCCATAACTTTCTAACAGGAATTAGAAAAATCTTATCCTGAGAGAACGAAAGAAAATCCTGAAAGGTCAAATTACGGTTTATTGCTTTATTTACAAAATCCGAAGAAATAGGAAATCTCTTTGAGTGCATACAGACTAGATAAATAGCCAGGGGCGTACTGTTTTTCACAATGAAAAAATTACTAGGCAAAATTTCTCCAGTAGGTACGTTTGAGATATTATGGATTTCACCTGAAGAGAAATCGTATGTTTTGTAGTTTAATCTACCTAGAATTCGGCGTTTGGCACTTAAGAGTTTTCGTCTTAATATAGGGGTTTTAGAGGCAGTTGATGGAAGTATTTGAATTTTATGATAGGTTGAACGTGGGTGGGTATGGAGTTTTTGAGTATATTACCAATTTTTCCTGCAAGTTAGCCTAGCAGACGTGTTTTTTCCTTACGTTATCTAACGACAAAGAAAATGGGAACGAAACCAACACAGAAAACACCAACAGGAAGACCCTCTAACAATGCCGATATATCTGCTTCTTCTTCTTCTTCTTAACCGGCTTCATCAACAATTTACAAATAACGACAATCGTAGATAAATCGGCTTCAACATCGAAGCTAGGACAAATAATCCCCGGCTAATAAATAATCCCGGACAAAAAATCCCCACAAATTATCCCTAGACAACAAATCCACAGACAAAAAATCCCCACAAAAAATCCCCACAAAAAATCCCTACAAATAATCCCCGGACAAATAATCCCCGAACAAAAAATCCCCACAAAAAATCCCGAACAAATATTCCCCACAAAAAATCCCGGACAAAAAATCCCCAAGAAATATTTGCTGCCGAATAGTTCTCTAAAAGATTTTCCCGTGAATACAATCGACGTAAACGTTTTTCAACCTCAGTGCGTGAAAGTTATAGCAATCACCATGAAACCTGTTTTCGGCAGGAAAATAATATGATTAGCAATTAAAATTATAGACCAGGGCGCATCTGTAAAAATATTAGTACATTTGGACGTTGAGAGGTGACTCAAATTTTTTTGCAGAAATTGCTTGAAAATAGCTCAAATAATAATACTTGAGTTATCCTCCCTCTCAAAAAGGTCCGGAACATTGTTTAAATAATCAAAATGTCAAAAAATGAAGGAAAAATTCGATTATTTTCTTCGTTTTTTGATTATAACTTTAAAAGTACTCATTTCCGAGAAAAGTTGTACTGACATAAAAGTTGCGTAATTAAATTTCCTACAATATAAAATTGGTTAAAAATTTAAAAAATAGTCACCCTTGTTTCAAAATAGCAATAATTGCGAAAACCCATACAAAAACAAGTATTCGCATTTTACGTTTCTCCACCATTTATGCTACACTTAGGACCTTCATATTTCACCCAGAAAAACTTTATGATACAGTAAAATAATACTGTAAATTTTATTAAGATCGGTTCAATAGATTTTGCAAAATAAATTTTGCAATCCAGCTTTCGCAAAAAAATTCATTTTTTCAAAATGTTACAGTACTGAAAATAAAGCAGATAGCAAGTTGAATTTTTTTTGCATATAGAAGTGTACTGTACCTTTCATTTGCAATTTGCAAAATTAAAATCGATTAACTACCACGGCGTCAGGAATCTTTTTAAATAAACATTAATTATTGGTGCTACGCGCAGGACAGCGGATAGTTTGCTCTGATTGGGCATTCCAATGACCTTTGATAATGATTGATACATTTTAATTTTTATTACATTTCGATATAAATAAATAAATTTGTTTATTGCAAAATAAAAACACATACTCTATCTTTTGAAATAACACTTTTTTTAGCAAAAACTTTCTTTGTTCATATATTTTAACTTAGATAATAAAAGTTTATTATTTTTAAACATATGCAATTGTTTAAGCAATATTTCACAAACAATAATAAAATTAGTTTGATTTTTGTGGAATTAAAATATTAAATAACAACAAAATATAGAGTAAGAGAATAATATATTAGATAAAGATTGGAAGACATTTTGGTGGAAATCAACTTGTGTGAATGGAACACCGCTGTCCTGCGCGTAGCACCAAAAATTAATGTTTATTTAAAAAATTTCCTGACGCAGTGGTAATTAATCGATTTTAATTTTGTAAATTGCAAATGAAAGGTACAGTATACTTCTATAAGCAAAAAAAATTCAACTTGCTATCTGCTTTATTTTCAGTCCTGCAACATTAAAAAAAATGAATTTTTTTTTGCGAAAGCTGGATTGCATAATTTATTTTGCAAAAACTATTAAACCGATCTTAATAAAATTTACAGTGTTGTTTTACTATATCATACAGTTTTTCTGGGTAAAATATGAAGGTCCTAAGTGTAGCATAAATGGTTGAAAAACGTAAAATGCGAATACTTGTTTTTGTATGGTTTTTTTCGCAATTATGGCTATTTTGCAACAAGAGTGACTATTTTTTAAATTTTTAACCAATTCTATACTATAGGAAATTTAATTACGCAACTTTTATGTCAGTACAACTTTTCTCGGAAATGAATACTTTTAAAGTTATAATCAAAAAACGAAGAAAATAATCGGATTTTTCCTTCATTTTTTGACATTTTGATTATTTAAACAATGTTCCGGACCTTTTTGAGAGGGAGGATAACTCAAATATTATTATTTGAGATATTTTCAAGCAATTTCTGCAAAAAAATTTGAGTCACCTCTCAACGTCCATCTCAAAACAGATGGGCCCTGGACTATATAGGAAAAACAAAATAAAATCGAAAATACGTTTATCACTCAGAGCCAAAAGATACATAACATTATAGGGACCCTAAACGTTTAAACGTCTTAAATTTTTTGTAAGAATGTCCGACTGATGTGTGTACTTCTTACAATTAAAATTTATATGATCTAAGTCTGCCGTTTCATTGCAAATATCACAAAAATTGTTATCATTTATTTTTATTTTGTATAAATGTGCCGGATATCAAGCATGTCCAAACTTCATCCGAGATATTACGTTTTTTAAAAACCGGATAAAGAATAGTATTGCCCATAAATTTGTTCCTAAAAGCACCAAAAAGTTAAAATAATCGAAAAACCTTTGTATAACTTTCCTCGCGATGCGTGATTCTGGCATTGGAATTGAAATTAGTGGAAATTTCAATTGTTTTGATAAATATAAAATCTTATTAAATACATATTAAACACCATTTTGATACATACTAAATCTTATATCTGCTCTCATGCACTAAGGCAGAAAAACATTTGCATCGATTGCATTCATGGAAAAACTTTTAGAGTACTACTCGGAGGCAAATATTTCTTGGGGATTTTTTGTCCGGGATTTTTTGTGGGGATTTTTTGCCGGGGATTATTTGTCCGGGGATTATTTGTGGGGATTATTTGTGGGGATTTTTTGTGGGGATTTTTTGTCCGGGGATTTTTTGTCCAGGGATAATTCGTGGGGGTTTTTTGTCCGGGATTATTTGTCCGGACCCCTCAACATCAACCTTCCATTTTTTTCCGGGACGGCACTGATCTTCTACCGTCTGGTCTCTCAAAAACACTGTCTTTAACACTGCGTTTTCCTCTAATCTTACCACATGACCTGCCCGTCTTATCCGGTTAGCTTTATATGTCTGACGATTCTTTCAGTACCATACGGACAGAATCACCAATTCAGCATTGCAACGCCTTCTCCAGTCCCCTGTCAATTCATCTCTTTGAGGGTCCAAAATCATTATGAGAACCTTCCTTTAAAATGCCAATAGCTTATTTATTTCCCAATGAAGATAGAGACCATGTTTCACTTTCATATTATGTAATAACTGGGCGAATAACTGACAAGTACAGTCTTAATTTAGATTGCCTTTTTAGCAGTTTACTTAAATCTTAATAATGATGATAGTATATGATGATGGGAGTATAATTTTCTATTCCTTGCAGCTATCCTTGCTGAGACCTCTTTTTCTACGAGGTTGTTTGGTGGTAATTGATAGTTATGTTCTGTCTAACTCTTAGTCTTGGATTTTTGGTTACTAGCATCTATTTCGTCTTCTCTTCATTTATACGAATACTACCTGTTTCTTCCTCAAGTTGTGAAAATATCTCTCTTACGTTTCTTTTAGAATGACGGACTGCATCTAAATCATAATGATATATCTGGCAGTCACAAATATGACTGCAGACTTAAAATCGACAAGAACAGGCATATAAGCATAATATATTCTTCTTATAATTGATGTAGATCTTTCCATCTGTTAATTCCTACACGCTGAAGTATTTCTTGAGAGGTAGACTGTCAGCTATCTCTCCATCTTTTTGGTGGTCTCCCCGGTGGAGGCTTGCTAGCTGGTTTCCTTCATTTCTTTTACATGACTGAACCATTCTCTTCGTCTTTGCCTACCCCATCTTACTACATATTGCACGCCACATTGTTCCCTGATGACGTTGTTTCGTCCCTTCTTGTCTTCCCTGCTATTGCTCTTAGTGTTTTCATTTCGGCTGTTCGTGGCATGCATTTGGTTTTATTGGTGTCTTCTCTTGATTCAATGCCATAGGTCATAACAGGTCTGATGCAAGTTTTATAAATTCTAACTTTACTGTCCATTCTCATAATATGGGTTATTCCAGACCACATCTCTCAAACATCCGGACATGACTGCGGCTGTTGTTTTTTCTCCTTTCATTCATCAACTCTAGAATTTCCTTTGTGATCCATTTTTCTTTCTTAAATTTGGTTGTTGTAAGTACTTTCTTACTTGACTCCAATATAGAGGTTTTGAAGAATTGCCACTGCTGCTCTACGTTGCAATCCTGGGTTTCTGTGTAGATTTGTGTTGATTTCGTATTTCAGATTTTCTTTTGTTTTTCCCGACTTTAGTTTTTTGCGTCTTTTTTAGTTGAAGTTGAAACCTAGCAATAAGAAGACTGATCAGAAGATACGTCCGCTCCTGAATATGCTTTTACGGTCTGAATTGAGTTTCGATATCTGTGTTTTATTAAGATGTAGTCAATTTTATTTCTGACGATTTTGTTGTCTTTGTTAGCTGGAGAAAATTTTTGTTTCTACCTGTGCTGCTATAGTTTTGTACTAGTTTTTTGAAATTCCTGTACATGTACGTTAAAGCGAATACTTGGTATCAAAACCACATCCAACAATACTATTCATTATCCATCTGTTTATTCCAGGTAAAATCACCTCAAACAATGATGTAAAATCGATGTTCAGTAATTGTAAAAATAGCCGGCTCTCATCGGTTTCAAATTATCGATTGGAAAAAAATGAATATTAAAACCACATTCATTAATTAATAACAAAGCTATGACTATTTTATCTGATGAAACAAGATATGTTTCAGGGCATAACAGGGGAGAAAAGTTGGCGCGCGCAAAATACAATCAGGGGGAAATATAATACACTATAGTCCAGGGACTGGATCCACTGTTCAAAAAGATTATTCTAAAGAGTTTGAAGCAAATTTAAAAGTTTTGAACCCTAATAACATAGAAGAAACGTGGAAAGAAATAAAAGGTCACATTTCGATAACAGCAGAAAAGGTATTATTTTTATTTATTAAGCTCAACAGGCCTTGAAGGTCTAGGGCTGAAATATTTAATTTTTCCTTACAACTACTATTACATATTTACATTTATACTATATCCTATACTACTATACTATATACTATATACCATACAGTGGAACCTCGATAAGTCGGATTAATCGGGACCGTGCCCGATCCGGGTTATAGAAAATCCGGGTTAGCCGGATAATATGGTAAAAAATTTATAAAATACATACAAATAATAAACAAATACACATTATAATTGCAAAAACATAAAATACATATGCACAATACATCTAAATTACGTACAGTTGTATACAGTATTGTTTATTTCTTGGTAAAAAACTCAAAGTGAAAAAATGTTTGTTTTGTCTGATGAAAATCGGTCCGGGTTAGCCGGACTTCCGGGTTATCGGAGGCCGACTTATCGGGGTTCCACTGTATTACATTCATTTATACAGGGTGTCCCGAAAAGAATGGTCATAAATTATACCACAGATTCTGTGGTCAAAAATAGGTTGATTGAACCTCACTTACCTTAGTACAAATGTGTTCATAAAAAAAGTTACAGCCCTTTGAAGTTACAAAATAAAAATCGATTTTTTCCAATATATCGAAAATTATTAGAGATTTTTTATTGGAAATGGACCCGTATCATTCTTATGACAGGAACATCTTAAAACAAAATTATAGTGAAATTTGTCCAACCCATAAAAATTTTATGGAGGTTTTGTTCCCTTAAACCCCCCCAAACTTTTGTGTACGTTCTAATTAAATTATTATTGTGGCACCGCTAGTTAAATACACTGTTTTTAAAACTTTTTTGCTTCTTAGTACTTTTTCGATAAGCCAGTGTTTATCGAAATATTTTGAATATTTGTCGAATCCGCCACATATTTGTATATGGTTAAGTACGATTATAGAGACCTGTTAATAATCTGAAAATTTATTTGTAATTTACATTTTCAGGTATATTTTAAAAAAGAAGCCACATCTCGATAAAAGGTGACTTATCAAAAAAATACTAAGAGGCAAAAAGTTTTAAAAACTCTGTGTTTAACTAATGGTACCACAATAATAGTTTAGTTGGAACGTACACAAACATTTGGGGGGTTTAAAGGAACAAAACCCCCATAAAATTTTTATGGGGTGGACAAATTTAACTATAATTTTGTTTTAAGGTGTTCCTGTCATAAGAATAATACGTGTCCATTTTCAATAAAAAATTTCTAATAGTTTTCAATATATTGGAAAAAATCGATTTTTATTTTGTAACTTCAAAGGACTGTAACTTTTTTCATTAACACATTTGTACTAAGGTAAGTTAGGCTCAATCGAACTATTTTTGACCCCAGAATGTGTGATATAATTTATGACCAATCTTTTCGGGACACCCTGTATAAATCACTTAATATACCTTTTAGTCTTTCCATACATTTCTTGACCACTTTCTTCCATTGTTTTCTGTCCAAAACGATTTCTTTCCAGTTCACCATATTACTTTTTTGTAAGTCTTCATATAGCTGTCTTTCCATCTCCTTCTTGGTATACCTATTCTTCTTTTTGTATTGGTTTACCTGATGGTACCATTTTTGGCACTCTTTCCTTTCCCATTCTTTCAATGTGTCCTAAATATTGGATTCTCTGTGCTTTGATTGCAGTCGTTATTTTTGGTTCGTTATATAGTTCTTCAAGTTCCTTATTGTTTCTTTTTCTCCATTGACCATCTATTTTCACGCCTCCATATATTGCTCTTTGTATTTTCCTCTCCCATCTTTCTAAAAGGTCTATTTCTGATTTTTTAAGCACCCATGTTTCATATGCATATGTAGCTGTAGGTCTGATAACTGTTTTTTGTAGAATCTTATTTTTGTTTTTCTTGAGACATATTTGGATTTCATTAATGATCGCAATGCTCCATACTTTTTGTTTCCTTTTGCTATTCTTTCTTTTATCTCCCCTTCCCCATGTCCCTTTTCATCTATATACTTTTACACCCAGGCAAGTAAATTCTGAAACTCTTTTAAATGCGCATGAATTTTCTCCTTCTATCTCCAATGTGAAATTGTCTTCTTTTTCTCTATCTGTTTTGTATCTGTATTGATTTAGCTTTTTTCTTATGATGTTTGCCAAGATTTTGTAAACGACTTCTAGCAACGCGATACCTCTATAATTTTCACATCTCATTTTATCACCTTTTTTATGTATGGGGCATATCCTTGCTATGGCCTACTCTCATGGCATTATTTCTATTTCCCATATGCTTTTTATCAGGTTATGTATCTCTTTGTGTAGTCTCTTTCCTCCTGCCGTTATAAAGGCTCTCTGCTAGGCTCTCATCGGTTTCAAATTATCGATTGGAATAAAATGAATATTAACACCACATTCATTAATTAATAACACAGATATGACTATTTTATCTAATGAAACAAGATAATATGTTTTATTTTATTTATTCTTGAATATTTCCTGACAGGTAGGGGATAACCACACGAAATTTGATAGGCGGGGGTTTTTTGGGACGAGAAATTTATATTCGCCATCAAAATGATGTATGACCCAGAGGGCGCCACACACGCTTTTCAGCACTCATTTAATACGTTCAATTTTTTTTATTACCCACTCTACATACTTTTTGAATCAAAACTTTTATTTTCTTATTACTTTTACTTAAAAAAGGTATACTACATTCATCTCACTAAAATCAACCGTTTTCGAGATAAACGCAGTTTAAACGGCGATGCAACATAATTTTTTTTTATAATATCATTGTAGTTACACCCGAAAATTACAGGAAAAACCATAATAATTTCCAAAAATGTATCGCAAATTTCTTTTAAGGGGATTTGCGATGCAATGACATAAATATGAGAACTTGCACAATTATTATGGTTTCAAGAATTACCGCAGAATTAAAATGCGTTTATCTCGAAAATTTTAAACATACTTAGAATTGCCACATGGAACGCTAATGGCCTGCTAAACCATAAGCAGGAAGTAATCACTTTCTTAAACCAGAATAAAATCGATATACTGCTTGTTTCAGAAACCCACTTTACTGATCTAACTACGTTCAATATTCCGCTCTATACTACATACAGTACACCTCACCCCGATGGTACAGCTCATGGTGGCTCGGTCATAATCATACAAAGCTGTATATCACATCATGAATTGCCAAAATATACAACAGAAACAATTCAAGCAGCAATTGTTCAAGTGAATGCAACGCCACGGCACTTTAACATATCTGCAATCTACAGCCCACCTCGTCATGCAATCTCCACAGATGAATACAAAGCCTTCTTTCAATTACTTGGCTGTAAATTTGTAGCCGGGGGAGATTGGAATGCGAAACACACACATTGGGGCTCAAGACTCATAACAACAAAAGGTCGTAACCTTCTAAAAGCAATGACCGACAACAACTAGGATTGCCACACCAACGCAATCCCTACTTACTGGCCAAGTGACCCCAGAAAACTTCCAGATGTGCTAGACTTTTACATAAGCAAAGGAGAATCCAGAAACAACTGTCTAATAGAATCCAGCTATGACCTCTCATCTGATCATACACCAGTTATTATACCACAGTTATAAACAACACACCCCCTCCTCCACTAGCGTCAAAAAACACCAACTGGGCAGATTTTTAATACTACCTAGAAGAAAACATTAATCTTAATTTGCGAATCAAATCTCCAGACGAGATAGATACAGCAGCTCAATATTTCACCACTCTTGTGCAAGAAGCGGCATGGCAATCTACACCACGAAATGAACGCAGACCGACACATACAACAAATGTTCCCCTACACATTCGGCAACTCATTGCTAAAAAACGTCGTGCGAGAAGAAACTGGCAAAGATCTAGAAACAACATATATCAACATATATACAATAGACTACGTAGACAACTTGGAGTAGCCATCAAAGCTGCAAACAACGAAACCTTCGAACATTACATTACAAACCTTACAGCAAATGATCAGACGCTATGGAAGGCGACTAAGAAACTCAAAAAACCATACACAACTATTCCTCCCCTCCAAAAAACAAATGGTGAATGGGCTCGTTCCAACAAAGAAAAAGCGGACGTCTTTGCTGAACATCTTACGAGTGTATTTCAAACCGAGCCACCAGACCCTGATGAAGAAGTGGAAGAACTAATTAGCGCAGCATGTCAAATGTCCCTTCCAATCAAAAGTTTTACTCCTATAGAAGTCAAGAAAGAAATAACCAAACTCAACTCACGAAAAGCTCCAGGTTATGACTTAATTTCGGCACAAGTACTAAAACAACTTCCTCGTAAGGCCATTATTATGCTAACAGTAATATTTAATCGCATGCTAAGTTTTTCATACTTTCCAAAAATATGGAAATTTGCAGAAATCATAATGATCCTTAAGCCAGGCAAAGCGCCCAATGAAGTAACATCTTATCGACCCATCAGCCTACTCCCAATCGTTAGCAAAGTTTTTGAAAGATTGCTGCTACAAAGAATATACGCAGATCATGAATTCCTAACATTACTACCAGAACATCAGTTTGGTTTTCGGGAAAATCACTCTACTACGGGTAAATGAAATATCAAAAACTCTTAAAGAAAAGAAATACTGCAACGCTGTATTCCTAGATATCTCACAAGCGTTTGACAAAGTTTGGCACAGAGGTCTGCTTTACAATGTAAAATTAGCACTATCTAGTAACTATTTCCTCCTAATCAAATCCTACTTATCAAATAGATATTTCTCAGTAAAATTGAAAGACCAACAATCCAGCCTCTGTCCTATTAACTCCGGAGTTCCGCAAGGTAGTGTTCTCGGGCCGCTGCTTTTCTCACTCTACACAGCCGATATACCAGAGTCTCATAATACTACGATCGCTTCCTTTGCTGATGACGTAGCAATACTAGCGGTAAATGAAGATCACATACAAGCCTCACAAGACCTGCAACACCATCTGGACATACTCAGTGAATGGTACACAAAATGGCGAACAAAAGTAAATAAAACAAAATCATCTCAAATAACGTTTACAAACCGTCACAACACATGCCCACCTGTAAGAATGGAAAATGTACGAATACCAACAGTAACAGATGCTAAATACCTTGGCCTCCATCTTGACCAACGTCATACTTGGAAAAAACATATACAGACTAAAAGAAGACAACTAGACTTAAAATTTCGGCAAATGTATTGGCTCCTTGGACGCAGATCAAAACTCAACATCCAAAACAAAATTGTTCTGTACAAAGCAATACTCAAACCTATTTGGTACTACGGACTACACCTCTGGGGCAGTGCAAAGTCAACATCACTGAATATCATCCAAAGATTTCAGTCTAAAGTTCTAAGATCAATAGTGGATGCACCATGGTATGTAACTAATCAAACACTTCACGAAGACTTAAATATACCTTTCATCAGAGAAGAATCCATCGAGCCTCGGAATCACAAAACGAGCGTACCATTCACCATGACAATGAGTTAGTAAGGGAATTATTTCATAATGGCCCTGTCACAAGGAGACTAGATAGAACCTGGCCTCAGACTTTAACATAAATAGAATAAGATGAGACATCATTGGAAGTCTCTTCTTCATGCCCAAAAACATGGAACAAATTTACTTAATACTCTTTTAATGATGTAGATTGTAAATAAACATAATTACATACAAAAAAAATCTCGAAAACAGTTGTGTTTAGCGAGATTAATGTAGTATACCTTTTTTAAGTAAAAATATTAAGAGAATAAAAGTTTTAATTCAAAAAGTATATGGAGTGGGGGATAAAAAAAATTGAACGTATTAAATGAGCGTTGAAAGACGTATGTGGCGCCCTCTGGGTAATACATCATTTTTGGTGGCGAATTTAGATTTCTCGTCCCAAAAAACCCCCGTCTACCAAATTTCGTGTTGTTAACCCATGCCTGTCAGGAAATGTTCAAGAATAAATAAAATAAAAGTTTAACTTTGACACCTTGTATTTAGGATTTTATCAACTTTCGTACTAAGGTAAGTTAGCTTAAATCGACCTATTTTAAGCTCAGGAATATAAAGTTAAGCTATGGCTATTCTTTACCAAACACCGTGTACAAGTCTTCTCCTATTTCGTTTTTGCATTTTATTATATTTCTCAGTATGTATATATTTATATTATCTGTTGTTTCTCTTTCCTTCCTAAAAGCCGCTTGTTCTTCTTCTAGTTTTCCTTCCAGTTCTTTCCTAAGCTTCCTTTCTATTATCCCAGTGTAGACTTTATATACCACTGATGATAAGCATATGGCCCTAATAGTTATCACTTATCACATTCCGCTTCATCCCCTTTCTTGTATATAGGGTGAGGCAGATAAAGGGACTATTAGAAATATCTCGGGAACTAAAGGTAATAGAATCATGAAAATAGGAATACAGGGGTTTTGAGGTATGAACTATTTAATGAAAATATTTTGGTCTCTTTGCTACTTCCGGTTATACCGGAAGTTGATTGCAACTTCGTTTTTTTAAATGGGATACCCTGTATATTTTTACATTTTTGGATTCTGCTCGATATCTTCTTTCTTAAAATATAAGGTTTTGTAATATTATATAGGGTAGTTTAAAAGATAATTACGGTTTTTTATAAATTTTGTAGCAAATTTCACACCCTGTAGAATTGTACTGATTTGATATCAAAAACTCCATTTATGTTCAAGTAATTTTTAATATAGTCTATTACACAGGCCTGCAAAAATATATTTTTTTAAAGTTGTTTGAAATTTGATAACTGACTTTTATGTAGTTTTCAGCGCTGATTTAAAAAATGTAAATCATGTTTGTCTATCACGTCAGGTTTTCTCACAAAGTAGGGGGTATATTTGGGTATAATAATAAAATGTAAGTAATTTGTCACCTCTTTCCAACGTTATAAAATTTATTTTATTTATTAGTCATGTTCTAATCTACATTGCCGTTACACTTACATTTATTTTTAAGCTCATAAGTCCTTATAATAACGCTTTCGCTTTCTGTCAAAGCTTCTTTTACTGCTTTTCCGGCTGTAGACTCGTTGAGGATCATCTCTTTTCTTCACCCAGCAGTAGTCTGCTATCATGCTGGCGTTCCATCTTCCTTGGTATCTTCTTTCCATTTCTTTGATATCTCGGTGAAATCTTTCGCCCTGCTTTTCACTGACATCACCAAGGTTTTCCTTGAAGTACTAAAGATGTGAGTGGAGAAAGTGAAGCTTAATGCTCATGTTACAGCCAAACTTCTTAAAGTTGTCGATCATGTCTGCGATGATTGTCTTGTAGTCTGGATCTATTTTGTTACCGAGGAAACCGGTAACACCTAATTTAAAAGATGTCCAAGTCGCCTTTTCATTTTTGTTCACAAAGTTGGGATCTCTCAATAATTTTCTAATGTCCGGTCCTACAAAGATTTCTTCCTTTGGTTTTGCCGTGGATAAACCAGGATACTGTCCACAAAGATATCTGAAACACTCCCTTCTTTATTCAGTGCCTTGACAAATTGTTTAATCAGCCCTAACTTAATGTGAAGTGGTGGAAGAATGACCTTTTTGGGATCCACAAAGCTTTTCCTCTTAACATTTTTAACTCCTACTTGTAAGCTTTCGCTCAGGCCCAATCTTTTTTATGTAGTGTTGCTTTCTGTCCATACTGTCCCTTTCATAGAGAAAGCAAGGGAAGTTTATATTGGGACCGTGCAAGTTCGGCAAAGCGACCTCTATTTCTACGCTCTGTACTTTTATTCGCACTTTTAATTATATTGGCCAATTATATTAGTCCTGGTTGCTGGATAATTGTCAAGACCATAGTCCAAAAAAATAATACGAAGAAAAAATAAGATGCAGGTTATGTTTAGCAAACGTAAACAATTGTATGTAGTAAATAAAATCAGTTATTAAAATGCAGTACTGCAAGCAAAATACAATTAATTAAATTTACCTTTATATAATAATTGCATATCATATCAATATTGTGGAGCAATACATAATTTTTCTGCGTCAATGACAGAAGGTATGAAATATACGTCAATTTGACAATTTCAATTGACAATATGTACTATTTAAGATAGTTGCAATATTTCTCCGCGACTCGCGCACGGTCGTTTCTCGTTTCCCTTTCCAAGTACTTGCACACCGCGAATAGCCACTTTGTTGACCAAGCAGCATTGAAATCACTTTTAAATCACCACATAGTGTACATTTGTGGTCTGAGTAGCAGAGTTTGCTTAACACCAGGTCATCTTCTTGGGAGCAAAAAGATACAAATTCCCTTTCCGTACATCGATACCAAGAGAAAGATGTATCCGGAACCAGCATATGTTTATTTTTTATTCTAGATCCTAAAACTTCTGCCGATTCTTTAGAAAGGCCTAGATCTCTTACTAAATCGTACAGTTCAAATTGTGAGAATGGAATGGGATCGGTCGTGCCAGGATCGTAGTAGCGTACAAAATACTGCTGCTTTCTCATAATAATTACTCTTTATTATATCATTTTGTGAAATAACTGTATCTGATAGAATGTTTTCACTATTTTTCCCGAAATCAGCGTTGAAAACAGTATGAAAATCACTTACGGCTGGTTTCTCCTAATAACTCTTTATTAATCATTTTGTGAAACAACTGTACGTGATGGAATTTTTTCACTATTTTTCACTGCATCAGTGTTGAGAACAATGTGGAAATCGAGGCAGTCGATTTTAAGATGAGAACGGCGACAGTCGTGTTCTTGGGGATAAGACGTAAAAAGACGCTTTAAGACGTACTTATATTATGACAAGCCGGTTATAATATTGTTTAGACGCAATTACTTATCTCTAAATACATTTCTTTTTGTAAGAACAAGAACTGGTAAAATTTTAGTTGCAATTACACAAACACTTTTACATTTCGTCAATTTAATAGTATCTAAATTTAGTCATATATTTTATTAATTAAAACTGTTAAGCATCACACGGACTTTTATTACGATTGTCTTTAACGAATCCTACATCAATGTTGAATAAGTCAGGTGACAACACGCATCCTTGTCTAACACCTCTCTCGGTCATGAATTGGTTTGAGAACTTCTGATCTGGTCATACTATTGCTATATTGGACTGGTACAGATTTTTAATAAGTGCCACCAGGTGCATTGGTGTGTCTATTTCTATTAAAATGGACCATAGATTTATCCATCTTACGAAGCATATAATCATAGATACCTGAAATTCTCAAAACTTTTCAATTAGTTGTTTTAGGTTCAGGATTTGTTCTCGTGTACCTTTACCCTTTACAAACCCCAGATATCGCAACGGAGGAAATAAAAAAATTCGGAGATGAAAAACAATAAATCACCTGGAGCAGATGGAATAGTTATAGAACAAATCAAAGAAGAAGGAGAAACATTAATAAATGTGTTGAAAAACATGTTCAATGTTTGTTTGACATGTGGCGTAACCCTCTCCCAATGGCATAATGCAATAATAACCAATATCCGTGAGTAATGAACTATTATTCACGGGTAAAGTAACGGGTGTTATTATCTATTCAAAAATAGTGAATAATGAGCCTGTTATTAAACGGTCGTAGAAAAAAGTAAATTCCTTTTATTTGAATAACGAAATTCCCTCACTATTTTGAGTATAATGAATGAGGATATTCCTGAAATAAGAATAGCCATCTTTTGGAAAATTCTACGAGAAGCTGGGAAAAATATAATTCCAAAAGATTTAACATATGCCTTGAAATATCTCTAAATAATACTACCCATATTTCTCTAATAAGCCCTACATCATTAAAACAGTCTTACAGCTGTCTATTTTAGTATCATTTATTATTTTTGTTTCAATTAAGGTATGAATGGTAGAATAAATATTCTGAAATCATAAAATACGTTCCTGATAATTTATACCGGCATGTAAATACATTTAATAAAAGATAATTGGCGTCAAAATATGGTTATATTACTAATTTACAATAAAAAGGTTGTTGGAGTATGGATATAAAAAATTTGCATGCTGCATGAATACAGTAGAAAATCTGAAATAATTAGTTCCCAACATTTCATGCAATGTGTAATGTAATAACGAGTTGGTACAAATTAGTTGATATTTTTAAATTTCATTTATACAGAGTTTATGAAACTGTTCTTGTCTACAGGAATTATTCTAAGGGTTAAGCCAATGGACTTGCAACTCCTTACTTAAACCGTCTTAAATCAAAACATATGCTCAAAATTTCGACAATAAGCCTCGGAACACTGACGGATTTAAACGAAGATGAACGCTAAAGAAAAGGATTATGAAAATGGCTACACAGAATATCTATCTATCTAATCAGCCCTAAACATCCATCCTTGGATATAGCCCCCCTCTTCCTTCTTCCATGCCTCTCTATCTTGGACAATTTGCATCCATTTTGACCCAGTGGGTTTCTTCAGGTCATCTGACCATTGCATCTGTGGCGGGAAGGAACACCTTAAGATAGTTATGTCAGGCAAAATGAATCAATCCCTGCCCTCAGTAGATTTCCGGAGTTTCCAGACCCGGAAAACTAGTACCTGTTTAGAGTCCCTTGTCCAGGGTTACGGATGAAGACCATAACGGCAGCCATGGCGGAGAAGAAAGAACACCTTCGGTACGGTATGGATGGTAGTGATGTTGATTATAGTTACTTTCGAGTATTCGTTACAAATCTTTACTTTTGTATAAAGTAATCATTTACAGTATTCGTTACTTTGATTACTTTTGTATTTGAGGACCGGTAATCATATCGGGAATCGCATTTCTCAGTACATATTTTGTATTAGTATTAGTAGGATACTTTGATTACTATGATTACTCTTGTATTTGAGTACCGGTTATCATATCGATAATCGCATTTCTCGGTATTTCGTATAAGTATAAGATCCGATATAACAACGACCTTCACCGGATAGAAATTAAATGATATGTAATTGTTCTGTCATTGCTGCTCCACAATATCAGTAATCTCGAGTTATCTGTTTGCATCAATTAAGTGCCAAAAACACACCCTCGAAACTCTAGACTCTAGATAACGTATCATAGCAGTAACCCTGGGCACCCAGGTGCTTAGAAGGTCGGTTCTGATTGCATATTCGTGTTAAGTGACCCCAAATACCCCGAAATAAGAAAAGCTGGCCCTTAATATACTGATTTTAACATGTTTATTCCTTTTATACTATTTAGATAAAATGTAATAATGCCTATTTTTCTATTGTAGACTTTTTTCCAGACGTCATCCTAATCCTAAATACAATGCAAAAAGTTGCAAGTCTCTATGTACCTACTATATTTGAAAATAGATTTATTCCTGTGTTTTTAGTGTTAAATGCCTTGGTCTAATAAAAACAATACCATACCTACATGTAGCATTAAAGTTGATGATCATAGTCTAGAAATATTATCATTTCTACATATTTTCCGGTCAATCTAAGCTATTTTTTTTCTAGGCCTGATAAGAATAGTTTGTATTTATATATTAAAATCTAATGTGTTGCATTTTTATTTTCAAAGGAACTAACATCTGTAAAATTCTGTGAATTATCTACCCCGACAAATCGTATAGACATCTGTTTCTGGGTGCAAGCTTTGTTCAATGATATACCTCCCTCTGTTTCAGCTACTTCTCAGCTCCCTGTAATCCTGTAAAACTCTTCATAGCCTTCGCCCTTCATAGATGAAATTTTAGTTAACTGTACCAAAGAATACCCCAACCAACTGGGTTGGGTGTGTATTCTTTGACTGTACTGATACCGAACACTCGTGGAATACCGGTCCGCCTCCGATATCAACCGATTGTAGATACAATACTCAAAATAGGTACTCGCTCTGATACGATTGGTACGAAGTAATCAGAGTAATCAAAGTAACGATTTACCTCTCTGTATGGTAATCGTTACTTTCGGTATTCGTAAGTAACGAGTACTTTGTAACGAATAGTTACTTTTTCAACATCACTAATGGATGGCGGACGTGGCAATTCCTTGATTTTAGGGTTTGTATAGGATCAAAGCAGTGCAGCGTCTGATTCAGAATGAGTGGCTGAAAACAGCGCCTGGCCCAGATTGGGCGGCTGAATGAAACTCGCCAACCCGCCTAACAAGCGTGGCGTTTTAATGTCAAAAAACCCTCTTCAATGCATAGAAGTAGGGCTTATAACAAAAAAAATCATCGATGACAGATGAGATCTTGAAACAAATGGACAAAAGAAGAAAAGCCAAAAATGACCCAGACAAATATAAAACGATAAATATATCAATAAGAAGGACAATCAAAGAAGCGAAAGAAAAAGAAGCAATGGACAGATGCGAAGAATTTGAAACTCTACAGCCAAAGTACGATATTCACAATGTACATAGGAAAGTTAAAGAGTTCACCACGGTGGATTAAGACGGGAACAGAAGGGAAATCTAACCGATTCTGACGAAAACATCATCTTAGACAAACAAAGTAAAATAATATCGTGGAAAGAATACCTAAAGAAACTATTTGAATACCAAAGGGATAACACCTTTGAGCTAGAAGAAGAGGTTAATGATGAACCAATAATATTACAGGAAAAAACATTACAACAGGAAATTTGTTTTGTAATAACAGGGATAAAGGATGGCAAAGCAGCAGGTCCCGATAATATACAAGAACTACTCAAACTAATAGACAACGAATCACTAGCAATACTGGCAAAGATACTCGATCAACATATACAACTCTGGAGAAATACCAGCAGAATGACTGAAGTCTGAGTGTATTGCACTTCCAAAAAAACCTTCTTCTTCTTCTTTAAGTACCGTGCCCAAATTTTTAGGCGTGGGTAGCTTCCATAACAATTTGCCGATATCGTTCTCGATCTTGTGCGGCATGTAACAATTGATCTGCTGATAAGCCAGTCCATTGACGAAGGTTTCGGAGCCATGAATATTTCTTTCGACCAATTCCTCTTTTTCCGTCGATCTTTCCATTGAGTATTAACTGCAGCATCCTGTATCTGCTACCTCTCATTATATGCCCCAGATATTCAAGTTTTCTCTTTTTTATCATCTTCATTAAGTCACCTTCGCCTTGACCTACTCTGTTTAAGACTTCTCTGTTTGAAATGCGTTGAACCCAAGATATTCTGAGCATTCTACGATACGACCACATCTAATTTGGATACGACCACAACAAAGGCTTCTAATTTGTTCATCATGTTAACCTTCATGATCCAGGTTTCACATCCATATAGTAATACAGGATACACATAACATTTTAGGAACTTGATTCTTAGTTGTAAATTCAGCTGAGAGTTGCTCAGAATAGATCTAAGTTTCATAAATGCTCCTCTTGCAATTTCTATACGAGTTTTAATTTCTTCATCCGGATTTAGTGTCTCGTTTATCCAACATCCTAGGTATTTAAAATGGTTAACTTTTGTTATTGATTCATCACTGACAATTAGTTGCATAGGGCCGACGTCTTGTTTACTAACCACAAATAACTTTGTCTTTGTTGCATTTATGTTAAGTCCGTTATTGGAGCATTCTCTAGTGAGTCGATCAATAAGGAATTGAAGATCTTCGATATTTTCAGCCATGATCGCGGTGTCGTCTGCATATCTGATGTTGTTAATAGTTTCTCCCCCGATTCGAACTCCACATTGTCCTTCCAAGGCTTCATTAAAAATTATTTCTGAGTATACGTTAAACAAAGTTGGGGATAACACACAACCCTGTCTGACACCTCTTTGAATGCAAATTTTGTCTGTTTATTTGCCGTCTACCAGAATAGAAGCTTCTTGATTTAAATATAGATGTTGTAAAAGTTTCAGATCTTTATCATCTATTCCAATCATTTCTAGATATTCAAACAACCTATCATGTTGAACTCTATCAAACGCCTTCTCAAAATCTATAAAGCAGACGTAAATTGGTTTCTGTACTTCCCATGATCGTTGAAGTAATGTTAACATTGAGAACAAAGCTTCCCTTGTTCCCAATCCTTCTCTGAAACCGAATTGTTTGTTTCCCATTGTCTCTTCACATTTCTGCTTGATTCTATTAAGAATTATCTTAAAAGTAGCTTGAGAGAGTGTCTAAAGTTAATTGGTCTAAAGTCTTTACATGATGATGTATTAGGTTTTTTTGGGAGTGGAATAAATGTAGACTCCAACCATATCTGTGGCATCATTCCAGTCTCGTATATATGGTTATAAATGTTTGTTAATTGTGAGACATTATCGTCATCCAGAAGTTTGAGCCAGTCTGATGGTATTTGATCAGGGCCTGGAGATTTCCCATTTTTGCTCTGTTTGATGGCTTTCTCTACTTCCGCTTTTAAAATACTAGGACCAGTATTCGTATACTTTGTGGTGTTAAGTGGTGGCCTCGTATCCAGGAAGAGCTCTTTTATATAGTTAGTCCATTCTTCCTTTTTTTCATCCAAGTCGAGAATTATGTTACCTTTGGAGTTTCTCATAAAGTGAGGAGTTCTTTTTCTCTGAGTGTAGGTAATTTCTTTAAGCTTTTTATGTATATTAAACTCGTTATGTTTTCTTTGTAGTTCTTCCATTTCACGACATCTTTGTTCCATCCAGTCCTCTTTTGCTCGCTTAACCTCGTATCTTATTTGTCGATATATCTCTCTATACCGAATCTCGTCTTTGTTTTTCCAATTTCTTCTTTGTTGAATAAGGTCTAGTATTTTATCGGTCATCCAATCCTTTTTCTTTATTGGGTCTTTTTCTGGTTTCAAAACTTCGTTTGCTATGGTGACCATGGCGGAATTCATGATATCTAGATTTTGACCGATATTTTCTTGTTCAGATCTTTCTAACTGTTTTTTAATCTCACGATTTATCTTATTTCCGAACTCATCTGCTATTACGGCATTTCTTAGGAGTCGAGTATTAGGTTTCTTCTGCGTTGTGGTGGCTTTTATTCTTTTTAGTTTTAGTTTGAATCCAGCACAGAGCAGATTATGGTTAGTTGCTGCGTCTGCACTTGGGTATGTTTTTGCAGATGTAATACTGTTTCTAAACCTTCTATTAATGATAATGTAGTCAATTTGATTTCTGACTATCTTTCCCTCTTGATCAGCTGGAGATTTCCAGGTATATAGTCGTCTTTTAGGTTGCTGAAACAAAGTATTTGCTATAATGCATTTCTTTTCTTGGCAGAACTGTATTAGTCTTTGCCCTCTTTCGTTCCTTTCTCCAAGTCCATACTTTCCGGTTATATCTTGTGTGATTTCGGCACCAACTTTTGAGTTGAAGTCTCCCATAATAATTGTAGCTTCATGTTTTTTTGTGCTCCGGAGAATTTGTTTAATTTCGCTGTAGAATTGCTCAATTTCTTCATTTGGTTTGTCAGCTGTTGGTGCATAGACTTGTATTATATTAATATTCAGCAGTTTATTTTGCAGCTGAATCATCATGATACGATCATTGAAGGGGACGAAATTTCGGATACAGTTACGAATTTCTTCTTTGACAATGATTGCGACTCCGTTACGTCTGGGTCCTTCTGCCTTTCCCGAGTGGTATACAATGTATCCATTACTCTCAAATATGTTTGACCCTAGCCATTTCGTCTCGCATATACCTAGGATAGGAATGTCTAGTCTGGCCATTTCTAGCTGAATATTTTGTAATCTTGCACCTTCAAACATAGTTGTTACGTTCCACGTAGCTATCTTGTGGATTTCCACGACACGGGGTTTTCGTGTGTTGACGACCTGAGAGGCCCCGTGGTCTCGTTGTGATCTTCCTCCCCTGCCGGATCTTGGATTCCGAAGTCCATGATCATTAAATGTATGTATAGTTTCCTTATCTGTCATCGGAAGCTGTACTAGAGATATCCACAAGGATCTTTAATGTAGTGGTTTCTCCTGGCCTTCTACATCCTGATGCCGTTGACCATTTCCTGGTTCCTCCGCCTTTGAGACCGATGTCTCGGTCTCAGGACAACAGAGTGCCCTACCACTCACCAACTCATCCGCCCGAAGCCGTTGGTCAGTAAGTGGGGGATTGCTTATACCGGCAATCATTCGGATGGTTGCCAAAAAAACCAGGAGCCAAAAAACGCGAAGAATAATCTACGATAAGCTTCATGAGTTATCTCCTAAAATTGTTCCTAAAGATAATTAATCCATAAGAAAATTTACAAGCTCTGTGAAAGTCAAATTTCCTCAACCAGTTTGGGTTCAGAGATGCTGTTTACGAGAGAGACATTGTTATCAATATGAAAAAAAAACTACCATAGACTACCCCAGCTAATTGAAATAATATTCGAAAATATTACTCCAACCATCCAAGATAGTTATCTTTCACACCAGCCTAGCTCAGTCTCTCAGGGTGTGTGTTCATCTTGTCCTAATTTTAGATATGAACTATGAAAATTCAGAATGGAAGCAAACAAAACAATATTTTCAACTAATCATGTTTATTGTTCATAAAGATATAATAAAAATATGACTTATCAAATGCATTAACAAATATATTCAAATTTTTACCAAAAACAATTTTTAGATTATACTTATGGCTTTTGGTATCTGGTTCGGTGGTAACTTCTTGATGCCGAATGGTATTGCTGTTTCGACAACTGGCACTGGGGTTCTAGAGGCTGTATTCCACCAAGCCTACAGATGTTGGTCGTTGCAGTCTAGGTGATGTGGTTGCAGTCTAAATGACATGTCCCTCGTTGTTATATCGCCGGCGATTGAGGATTCCTGAAGCTCCCGGAGGGAGGACGGTGATCTTTATCCCAAAAACTATAAGAGTAAAACACATATCAAACATCAAGAAGAAAAACCAGAAACGAGCCTTTCGAGAAAAACGAGATATGTATGTATGTGTGTTTGAAAGTTAAACCGATTTGAATTTTTTTTCTGTGTTTGAAGAGGGGGTCAGGGCCGATTCAGAACCGGTGTAGTTTGTGACTTTTGACCACCCATAAGCTAGCTAGAGGACTTGTTAGGTACAAAACGGCATATTTTTTGGGGGTATATATCTTCTGATTAAGAAGAGACAGGAGATCCGCAAATACACCAAATCAATAGTGTTGAGTTAAGCTTTCAAATGTTGTCTAAGCCGTCAGGATCAGACATACACACGGCTCAGTATAGCCGAAAAACTATACTTTGAAAATTTTGGTTTTTCGACAATTACTCAAAATTCTAACCTACGAATTGCGCCAATAACTGAGCTTTTGTAGAAGGACTCTAGACGAATCTAACGGTGTATACGTCATATTCGGGAAAATTCGAATTTTTAAGTTATAGGCTTCATGAGTATAATCAAATCTATTTCCTACGGGAAAAACGGTTTCTCAAGCTCAATAATTCCTGTAATAGCTTCAGTTATCATACTTTACCTTAGATCCATCAGATACTACTGGTAAATACGTTTCAAACTCATGTTTACTGATCAAAATCGGTTAAGCCTTTTAGAAGTTATTAAGCTACAAAAGTATAATCCAATTAACGATTATTCCCGAAATGGTTTATGTAGTTGTAGTGATTACGACGCTAAATTTGATCTGGCAACGGGCAATCCGACTTTATTTACCGGCCATCTCAATATTTTTTTTCAATTTATTTCGAATAGAAAAAAATCTAGTGTACATTCGATGGTCACTAGATCATTTGGGAGATAATGCAACAAAGGTGGCCATTTATAAAGCTTAACAAGTAATAGAGGAACAGGACATCGCACACATAATAAAATTTATACCAATAGATTCGTTTTAAATTAACGATCAAATCTTATCATTGCGCCAACTCTCTATTTTTAAAAATAAGAGCAGAAATTGATATAAATAAATCTGAAATCAAATGGGTAGGTACATAAGTTAGAGAGAGATAAAATATTTTAAAATACCCAGATTTTCGGTACTCCATAAATCAGCGGATTAGTTTCACGAATCCGCTTAGGCCCAGCGGGATTTAAGCTGTTATGAATAGCACTCAGAGCAATAATGATTGTAAACTAACATTTTATGGACTCCCAAAAATGTGACTTCGATAAACTTTAATTGCAATTTGCGCAATAATTAATCATAATTAAGAGTTGGCGCAATGATAAGAATTGATCGTTGTATTAAAAGGAATCTAATCGTATAAATTTTATTGAATTTGAGTGACATTATATTTTCCATAAGATGTGTGCGATGTCCTTTAGCAAATATTATGGAAAAATCTTTTTAAAATAAAACTAGAATTTTGTTTTGTATCAAAATGAAAATACATTCTCGCGCCAAGTAATATTCATATCAGATCTTTTGTAGCTGGAATATTGTATGCGCCACTCACTTTTAAGGCGTTTATCGGTTTTTTATTCTTGTTTATTGTATTCAAATAATAGAAATGTCGAAATTTCAATAAACCTAGCATACTTCTTAAGAATGTGTTTTTTGACCGTAACCCAAGAAACAAATAAAACAAAAATTAAAAAAAACGCAAATGAATAAAAAACAAATAAATATTTTTTATTTTTGTTTATTTATAAGTACAGTGGAACCCCGATAAGTCGGCCCCCGATAACCCGGAAGTCCGGCTAACCCGAACCGATTTTCATCAGACAAACATTTCAACAATAAAAATGTATGTAATATAATATTTGAGTGACAATGTGTATTTGTGTAATTTGAACTGTACGATAGTAAACAGGACTCATGGCACACGGCGGCAGAGCGACGTTCATTGGCTCGGATTATCGGAAACAACAGGCACCTGTATTCCTTTATTTATTTCAAACTGTCTTAGCATTGTTTAAAAAAGACTAAAAAAAATTCTTTTTTAAACAATGGTCTTAGTCTCCACTGTTCTTAAATAACATAACATCGTTCCGATTGTGACTGTATTGTGTGTAGTACAGTCGTATTGTTCGCTTCTGTTCTGTAATCGTGCTTTAGATGTTTGTGTGTTTTTTTGTCTACGTAATGGCAACAAAACGTAAAAATGTTGTAGTGACAATGGAAAAGTGACTAGAAGCATTAGGTAGGATTGATAAAGGCGAATCTGTAAAAACAATTGCAGCATCATATGGTGTCGGTATATCTACAGTATCGGATTGGAAGAAAAATAGAACTAAAATCGAAGAATTTTGTTTCAAAATGATAACAAAAGACTGACAATCGATGCAAAGCTAAGAAAGCTAAAAATGAGACTCTCGACGACGCTTTGTATGTGTGGATTTGTGCGGAACGGGAACGTGGTTTACCAATGTCTGGACCAATTATTCAAGAAACAGCACTCAAGTTGAATAAAATGTTGCCTGATTGTGACTGCGAGCCACGGTTGGCTGGATAGATGGAAAAAACGTCATGGAATACGCCAACTATCTATCGCTGCTAAGTATACCGTATACCTAATTTATTAATTTTTACCATATTCTCCGGATAACCCGGATTTTCGATAACCCGGATCGGCCGCAGTCCCGATTAATCCGACTTATCGAGGTTCCACTGTACAGATATAATTACTCGTATGCAGTGCGTCTACAAAGTAACGCATAAATTCATTTTTAGCTAAATAAACAACATTATTAGAAATTACCGAAACAGGTCGATTTTTTATTTTAATTTATGATTTTTTGGCATATATATCATACTAGTGACGTCATCCGTCTGGACGTGATGACGTAATCGATGATTTTTTCAATATGAATAGGGGTCATGTGATAGCTCATTTGAAAGGCAATTCAATTCTCTGTTCAGTAATAGAAACATTAACATAATTATTTATGCAGGGTGTCCAAAACCAATTTTTAAATTAAATTATTGACACAAAAAGAAGACTGCGTAGTTTATTAAATTTAATTCAAAATACATTTTACTGCTGTCAGAAAACAGAAATAAAATGTTTATTTCAAATATAAACATTACTTTTTGCTTAAATTCAATGTTTAAGCTGCTACCCACCTGCCTCTTCACAGTTTGAACATTTAATTTAAGCGAAAAGCAATGTTTATTTGTCAAATAAAAATTTTATTTCTGTTTTATGACAGCAGTAAAATGTATTTTGAACTTAATAAATTACGCACATTCGTCTTTTTGTGTGAATTAATTTAATGTAAAAAAAATTTCGGCACCAAAAGTCGACCAGATTCGGTAATTTCTAATGATGATATTTATTTATCTAATAATGAATTTATGCGATACTTTATGAACGCTCTGTATACGAGTAATTATATCTGTACTTATAAATAAATAAAAAATATTTATTTCTTTTTTATTCAATGGCGTTTTTTATAATTTTTGTTTTATTTGTTTCTCGGGTTAGGATCAAAAAACATTCTTAAGTATGCTAGGTTTATTGATGTTGAGACATTTCTATTAAAAATTTCGACATTTTTATAAAAAAATTAAAAGTAAAGCAACAAAATGTACTTATGTATCTATAAAAATAATATTGTAGTACGTATGTTATGAAATAAGAAATTTATGACTATGAATTTGCAATCAATCACAAACAAGTCTGGCTAATTGGCTCTGCCAGACATTTTTCAGAAAGGAAGAGACATTTCTATTCCTGTTTTTCAAGGAATAAATTGAAATATAAATATACAATACTTACAATAATATTAATTGCAATAAAAACTTAGACATCATATTTTAATAGATGTCTTATAATTTAATAGGTGCCGAAATCAATGAGGGTTTGTAGCGTAATAGTGTATATCAAAGGCTAATCGATTTCAGCACTTTGTTGCCGTAGTATATTAGCATTTGTAAATATGCTGACGGGACTAGTCAAATAATTTGATTACTCACATGTATATATATGTAAGTTAAAAATATATATTTAAAACTAAAATATCAGAACACATGTTTTGACATTGAGTTAGGTTAGATACGTAAAAATGATTATAAAAAGCTGTTAGATGTAGAAATGTAATTAAAATATAATAATATGTATTCTTACCCACCTATCAGACTATATGAGAATAAATGAGGCCTTATGGGCTCATCTCTTTAAAAAGATTAATTTTAAAAAATAGAATTAATTAAATAAAAAGATTAATATAACAAAAACTATTTTTAAGAAATGTATTTTAAATAAATCAAACAAAAGTTTTACACTTCTTTTACTTATTAAAGAACTGAAATAAAACTTAAACACTATTGAGTTAGACAAAAAGTGTAAAATATATGCTGACGACAAACGTAACAACCAACCCCGTTATGGGGCTGGTTGTTACAACCAACCCCAAAAGCATGGTTTGTAAAAAATGCTGAATAACTTTAACAAAACTATATTTATTGAGCAACTATATAATAAAAAAGAAACATATAATATACTGATGCATTTACACGTCACAAGAATATTTAATATCATTATGTATTACCAAAGATATTAATACTTACTTCGGCACATTAAATTTTATTCGGAGGCATGAAAACACATAACCACACTCTACGGGATTATACGATGGACTGGCGCTGTGTCGTTTGGATATATTGTAGGTAACAGACATGCGCGAAATTCTGCAGACTTGTTATGGAGTCAACGACTACTCGTAAGTAATAAAAGCGTCTGTAACTGTAACAACCTGCCCCTGTAACAAGCAACCCCGGTCTGCCGCTGCCCTACTAATTGTCACTCTCATTGATATGACAGCGCAAAGTATGAGTAGATGGGGGAGAGATTAAATATCCAGCAAACGACGGCACTGTTGCCAGATTTACTTTTTTTCTTTTAGCGGGAATTTTAAAATTTGTCTAATGCCACTTTGGTTTCAAAAGAGAGTTCTGTATTCTCGAATCTTAATATAACCTTACTTTTACAAGTGATTAGGATTATTTATATGTAAATATTGAAACAAGTATTGTACTGTGTCATTTAAAACTCATGTTGCAGTCTTTTGACAAAAAAAATGAAGCTCAAGGAAATATACTTGTTTACAGTACAAATTATTTTTTTAATGGCAATAGAGATTTAGGATTTCAAAAGTGTATAATATGTTGTATAGTATAGATGGCACTTTTTATTGTATGTAGTATTAAGTGGTTACATAATTATTTAGACTATTAATAAAATATGTACTATTAAAAAAATAGTAACTAGTAATTTATATTAGTTTTAATATGTATTAAAATAGTATTAATTATCATCATGTGCCTGGCTAAATAGCTAAGCGCTAAAGCCACAAAATAAAAAAAAATTGAAAAAAAAACATTCTTAGTGGCGTAGCACCTTTACTTTACCTGGAGGCGAGGCGAGTTATTAAATTCTATTTTCTTATTGCTGCCATTTTGTGACGTGGCGCGTCGTAAGAAGTTATATAAATGACGCCCTTCGGCTGTGAAATTTTAACCATAGAAATACATCTTTATGAGGTGTATTTACATCATATTCAATTGGCGACAGGATATTGCTGGATGTACAACAACACATTTTTGATTAAAAGGTTTATTTCATTAAATCAAAACTTAAATGGATACAAATTAAATAAGATAATAACAAATATGATTTGCTACCTACAAATGTGTTAGTGCTAAAAAGACATAAAACATGACATTACATACGTAACACATTAACCGCCCAATTGAAAATTTTTGTTTTGATCTTCAGGCTCCATAATATATATTATGGATACATAAGGTAATATACGAGATATTTTAGTAGAACTCCCCATCAGTAACAAGCTTTAACACGTTCGGTGGCCATGACGCATGGGTAGTGTATCAAAGGGTTTACCAAAGGTACTGATGATGCATAAGTTGTGTCAGTAGTACTGTGTAACTAAATATATGATATATGATTTAAGTATGTGGTACCAGTCAAGTGGTGCTTGTTCGAGATGGGTACCGAACGTTTTAATCTGGTAGAGAGCTATACTATAATATATTATGTTATATCTCATATCGCTCGCTATAGTAATGAGTGAGCCTGCATATACGGAACTATACTATATATTATGGTTCTGTGTATACAGGCTCACTCACTACTATTATAGTGAACGATATGAGATGTCATATATGTGATATAACATATATATTATAGTATAGCTCTCCATGCATGCCAAGTTTTAAGCTAAACTGATAACAACTGATGGATACTCTTTTATCCAAAATTTTATGAAAATTTTCAATGGACATATTGGTATTAATTCCACAACCCTTCCCATAACAATAGGCTCATTGTTGGATGTTATTGCAGTAGTTCTACTGGAAATACTTATTAAAATTGTATGTATCTGCAGAATTTAGAATTCTACCCAAAAAGCTATTTATACTCTCTAAAACAGCATTAATACATCTTGTATCTGAAATGAAAACACTCAACTGTACATATAATACCAACACACACATGTAAGTTTTAAAAAAGTTGATAAATAAAAGTAGGTATCTTTTCCATTTGAAAATAAGAAGGCAGTACGAAATCTATTACCAAATTCATCTTTTACTAATACTGTCGTAAGTTCAAAGTTATAGGAATTGAGCCCATGAGTTCCATCAATTGCGATAAAGGATTTACCAAACTTAATTAACATTTCCTTTTGGCACAGCATTCATGATTCATGAAAATAAGACAAAAATCATAAATGTTAAATTCAGGATGAATATCCATTAGTATGCCCTGTTGTTTGTAAAATAATATTGGATGTGACGTCATCTGTAAGCATTCAACCCAAAAATGAACACTGGTTGTGTCATCTTTGTACCTATATCCATCTTTCAAATCAATGCCATAAGAGTGTTTAATATTTGTGATAGATATGTTTTCTTGTAAGTAAATCAATTCTTTTTAATTCACCAGTCACCTCCTATGCTATCCTGAACAATCTGGAGTGCACTAAAAAAGTAAAATATAGGTATATTAGGAGAATCAAACACACTATGCTAAATTTAAAATCAAGATGCAGTAGAAATAAACAAACCAAGACACGTTAAATTCTACTAGGAGCACTCATAATTTACCATGTATACAGGGTGTAACAAAAATACAGGTCATAAATTAAATCACATATTCTGGGACCAAAAATAGTTCGAATGAACCTAACTTACCTTGGTACTAAAATGCACATAAAAAAAGTTACAGCCCTTTGAAGTTACAAAATGAAAATCGATTTTTTCGAATATATCGAAAACTATTTGAGATTTTTTATTGAAAATGGATATCTGGCATTCTTATGGCAGGTACATCATAAAGAAAAATTATATTGAAATTTGTGCAACCCATAAAAATTTTATGGGGGTTTTGTTCCTTTAAACCCCCCCAAACTTTTGTGTACGTTCCAATTAAATTATTATTGTGGTACCATTAATTAAATTCAATATTTTTAAAACTTTTTTGGCTCTTAGTATTTTTTCGATAAGGCAGCTTTTATTGAGTTGCGGCTTCTTTTTAAATATGTTTACATAAAAATTTTATGGGGGTTTTGTTCCTTTAAACCCCCCAAATGTTTGTGTACGTTCCAATTAAACTATTACTGCGATACCATTAGTTAAACAAATTATTTTTAAAACTTTTTTGCCTCCTGATATTTTTTCGATAAGGCACCTTTTATCGAGATGTGACTTCTTGTTTAATATGGTTCAAAATATACCTAAAATGTAAATCATAAATAAATTTTCATATTATTACTAAGTCTCCATAATCGTACTTAACCATATACAATTATGTGGTGGATTTGACAAATATTCAAAATATCTCGATAAAAACGACTTTTTGAAAAAGTACTAAGAGGCAAAAAAGTTTTTAAAACATTGTGTTTAACTAATGGCACTACAATAATAATTAAACTGGAACGTACACAAAAGTTTGGGGGGGTTGACAGGAACAAAACCCCCATAAAATTTTTATGGGGTGTCTAAATTTCACTATAATCTTTTCTTAAGATACTACTGCCATAAGAATGCCACATATCCATTTTCAATAAAATATCTCAAATAGTTTTCGATATATTGGAAAAAATCTATTTTTATTTTGTAACTTCAAAGGGCTGTAACTTTTTTTATGTGCATATTTGTACTAAGGCAAGTTAGGTTCAATCGAACTATTTTTGGTCCGAGAATATGTGATTAAATGTATGACCTGTATTTTTGTTACACCCTGTATACATTGTAAATCCCAAATCATGATTTCCAAAGTTTATACATTGTAAATTATGATTCGGGAGTGCTCCTAGTAGCATTTAACGTGTCTTGGTTTGTTTATTTCTACTACTTCTTGAATGTAAACGTAGTAGGTATAGTTTAATATTGTAAACTGTAGTAAATATTCATGATTAATATTTAAAAAGTGATTTAGTGGTAACATTTTTGTTTTAAATTATATTATGTATATGCAAATATTTTACTTACATTTTTGAAGAAAATCTCAAAATAAACTTTGGAGATATTTATCTGATTTTGGTATATGTAAGTGCTCTATATATCATCCTCATACCCATAATGTGTTTTAAAATATGTTACTGCACAACAATCAGTTTCAATATTTTTAGATGCTATTATTCGACTAGTATACCAAATAAACATTTTGCAGGATCCTTGGGATTTTAAAGCTTTTTCTCTATCTTGGTTTGTAGAATAATTTTTTGAGGATAGCATACATTCAAAATAAGATATTTCATGTTCTTGTACTCTTCCTGTGCCATCCACACACTCCAGTAAAATCTACAAAAACAACATAACAGGTGATTACATGGGCAATTATACTACTTACTACTTATAGCTTACTTTGTATCTACTCTATTATCTAATATTACTCTATTAGTATCTAAATTAATTAATAATAATGTGGAAGTTACAGGTATCTACCTAAAAGTTTTTGAATTGCAATTTTATCCACGAATTTTATCAACTGGAAAAGACTGCAACATAATGAGTTTTAAATTATGACACAGTACAATATGATTTGACATTATTTGTTATAATATTTACATATAAATAAAATAATAATTCTAATCACTTGTAAAAGTAAGGTTAAGATTTTTGAGTTGAGAAAACAGAAGTGTCAAATTTAAAACCAAACTGGCATTAGACTATAAAATTTTAAAATTCCCGCTACAAGGAATCTGGCAACAGTGCCGTCGTTTGCTGGATATTTAATCTCTCCCAGTAGATGGGCAACCACGTTCCGTATTGAAAGACAGATATCTACAGAGTAAGAATATAATGAAGTACGTTCCGTATGATCATTTAGATTTTAGATGAAAATAGAGATAGGAAATAGAGGATAATAAAAGAGGGCGCCAACGAGTTTTTAACGAAGAAAACAGGTAAAACAAATAGAAGGAAATTATTAATGAAATATTAAAGAAAATCAAGTAGAATAATTATTTAAAAATAAAATAGCAGAGATGTGACGTTTGTAACGTTACAAATAGAAGTCTTATTCTAGAGATGCAGAGACGTCAATTTCGACGTATACCTACGCATGTCAGGTTGATTATTAGAAAGGGTTTGATCGAGTACACTGAGTACAGCATGCCAAGATGATGCAAATGCTAAAAGAAGCAGGAATTAACAACCAAGATCTGAAAATAATTAGACACCTTTACTGGAATCAGACCGCAAATCTCAGAGTTGAAGGTGAACATATTATGTGAAGATCATGCTTGGAGTAAGGCAAGTTTGTATTTTGTCTCCTCTAATCTTCAATCTCTACTTTGAAAAATATTTATCGCACGAAACTGAAAAAGGTATTCTACTAAATGGGTACCGGCTAAACAGCATCAGATATGGAGATGACACCATAGTATTGGCGGACAACCTAGAAGACCTACAAGCCCTTATGAACAAAAACACGTATTACGGTCAACAATATGAACCCAATGGAGTCAATATATACGTAAAGAAGATAAAGCGTATGACCACCCAAGTAGCAATTTTTCGACGCATTGGTTGTCAGTACAAACAAATGCACTGTATATAACGTTACCACAGTGGACTTTCAGTTGTTTCGGCCAACGACCCTTAACCCGACTGACATTACGATGTTACAACGTTAAGTAATATCTTTAGTTATATGGGCAACTAAGTTATTACTATTGTGACAACTACATATCACAGTTAAGTTTTTTCAACAATCGCAACTACTTAAAAACGTTATAATGCTAAACTAATTTACGCCCATGGGTTTTCTGGCCGACTAGGTAGTTGTCTCTCACGACCCCAGGGCCTTTACGTATAGTTCTATAGATGTGTGACACGTTTACGGCAACTTCAGGAGCAAAAAAGGAATTTACTTTATAACCTTACTTTTTTCTTATTATTTTATATTTTATTTTGCTGGAAATTTTCGATTTATTTAACAACCTGTTTATTTGTTTTTTATTAGCTGGTTTCTCCATTGTCCATTGTTTTATCAGTAGATTTGATAAGCTTAAATCTTTGTATCAGCTTTGCTAGACAGGGTTGCCAGGCCAGTTCTTACTCTTTCAGTGCTATATCCGTTGCAAGATAATTTGGCTGAAACTCCGACAAAATATGTACTTTTTGTACATATTTTGTCTGAATCCCATCCGAATTATCTTGCAGCGGATAGTAGTTTTGCTTTCAAAAAATCAATAGAAATCAGTAGATTCTTTTTAGGCCCTGTAAATACAGTAAAATCTGTGTTAACGGTTACCTGTCGAAATCGCCTGGTTTCATAATCAACTTAAAGTAAATATTAAGTAAAGTTCACTTTAAAGTTGACATTTACCCATATATGAATTGTGATAAAGGTAGGTACCAACTTACTTAAAATTTAAAATCCACTTTAACTGATTATGAAACCGAGCGTTACAATCATTTTGAAAATTCTCCAAACCAATTATATGAAGATTTCCTTATTTAGACCTGGTATTTACCAGTTCCATTTCTCTGTCCATCTATTATCATCATCTACGTCCTGAATTTTATTTTCGGTAATGACATTGGGAAATTGTAACAAAATGTCTGAAAATTAATTTAGAAATGGGGTGAATACAGTGGAACCTCGATAACTCGGATTAATCGGGACCGCGGCCGATCCGGGTTATCGAAAATCCGGGTTAGCCGGAGAATATAGTAAAAATTAATAAATAACCTCCATTACAATTACAAAAACATGAAACACAAATGCACAGTACACATCTAAATTACGTATAGTTGTATAGAGTGTAGAGTTTTGTTCATTTCTTGGTAAAAAACTCAGTCATACTGTAGAGATGTACCGACACCATAATATGGTAGGTCTGGATCCTGCGTACAAAAAAAATTGATAAATAGCAAGCTGAAAATTTGTTATTAGCTTAAGGGTGTCTAGTCGGACAAACATTAATATATGGGAACACTGGAACAGGGGAAGTTTTAACTGTGGAACAGGTTAAAAATTTGGAACGGTCAGACCACGAAAACGGCACATGTATTTTTTCCGACAGAACAGACTTAAACTCTCCGAACAGAGATTAAACTCTCATGCAAAAATCAGACTGCTATTTATCACCAAATTGGCGTTTTAATGAGTGGAACATGTAGAATATGTCAAATGACAGGAATTATGACAGGTGATAAATAGCAGTCTGATTTTTGCATGAGAGTTTAATCTCTGTTCGGAGAGTTTATGTCTGTTCTGTCGGACAAAACAAATGTGCCATTTTCGTGTTCTGACCGTTCCAAATTTTTGACCTGTTCCACAATTAAAACTGCCCCTGTTCCAGTGTTCTCATATATCAAAGTTTATCCGACTAGACACCCTTAAGCTATTAATAAATTTTTAGCTTGCTATTAATCAACTTTTTTTTTCATACGCGGGATCCAGACCTATGGTAGCATAATATCATATTATGATGCTGCAATAAATTTATTTTAAAGATTCGTCTTTATCAATCCTACCTAATGTTTCAAGTTTCTTTTCCATTGTCACTGCAACATTTTTAAGTTTTGTTACCATTACGTAGACAAAGCAAACACAATCTGAAGCACGATTACATTACAGAACGGAAGTGATTAATAGGCTGTACTACACACAATACAAGAATTTTTAAATAGTCACGTCTTTTTTAAACAATGCTAAGACAGTTTGACATAAATAAAGAAAAAGGAATACAGACAGGTGTCTGTTCTTTCCGATAAGCTGAGACGGTCGCTCTGGCTGCCGCCGTGTGCATGAATCATTTTTACTATTGTACTTATGTGTTCAAATTACACAAATACACATTATCTCTGAAATATTATTTGGCCTACATACATTTTTATTTGATAAAATTGTTAAATTGTTTATTTGTTAAATTTTTGTCTGATGAAAATCGGTCCGGGTTAGCCGGACTTCCGGGTTATCGGGGGCCGACTTATCGGGGTTCCACTGTACTATTAAAAAGCAAATTTTATTTTAGTGATAACAAAATATTGAAATATACCAAACAGCTAATAAAAAACATTGCCTACTAGAATTTTTTAAATAATATCAAAAATATACCAAAACACTAGATATTTACTAAATGTGGCAACGCTGTTAAGGAGAATGATGCACTTCATTGCACTGGTCACATGACCTCTGTCACCCAATAAGAGGGTGCGTTCTAAAGTGGTTGGGATAGTCGGTCCAGGCCGTGTTTGGTCGGCGATTGGACTTCTCGGTTGTCTCATCCGTCTATGGTTGGTAATAAGGTATATTTTAAGTAATATTGGTAATGTTGTTTAATGCACCATTTTGGTTTTTTTGGGATGTAAAGAAAATAAAAACACAAAATATAAAAAATACAGGCATTTTCTAGTACCTTTAAAAGCACCATCAATACATTAAATTTATACAAAACATATTTAACATAAATTCTGGCTTTTATATTAAAATTAGATTTTTTAAATTTGCATATTTTTTGTTAAAAAGGTGATAAAAACGAGCGCGTGTGTTTTTTAAAGGTGGAATATCCATATTTGACGGTAATCTGAGATGCGTTTATAAATTTCACATCAGGTAATTTTGTTTAAGTCCTTATTTATGTATTTATATAAATTTAAATACCTGATATGATGTCAAAATAGTTTACTTTTTATATAGGTAAAAAAACATAACCAGTCCGACTCTTTGAGCAACCATTGCACGCAGGCACTTTTTATAGTCGCTTCAGTTGTCTTATGCGACGCTTAAGGTTGCCTAGGCAACGTCAAGACAACTCAAAAATCGTCCACCAAATTAGTGCAGAACTGGGTCGTCTTCTAGACAATAACAACGTTGTAACAAAACGTTGCCATGCGGTAGACAACGTTGTCGCGTCGACAAATTGCTACTTGGGCAGTAGCAAGAGAAAGATAACAGAAGGTCAACTCTACTTCAACCAAACCCCTGCCTGTAGATAGAGTGAATCGCTACAATTACCTCGGCACCGTAATAAATGAAGAATGGACTAACAACCAAGAGATAATAGCGCGTATCGGTAAAGCTAGATCCACCTTCAATCGGATAGGGGCTTTCTTCAAGATCCACAACCTCTCTCTTGGTACAAAAGTAAGAATGCTGCGATGCTATGTCTTCTCTGTTCTTTTTATGAACCTTTAAAGAAGATATGTACAGAAAATTGAAAGCATTTGAGCAGGGCCTATTTTATCACTAGGCCCATGAGGCACCTGCCTCGGGCCCGCATTTTAATGGGACCCGGAAAGATCACTAAAACATTTTTATTGCAATAACAAAATAGATTTTCAAAATTCTTTCATTTCATTCATTTGAAATCGCGTTGGACTAATTAGGCGAAGATTCAAACGAAAAAAGGATGACGTCAGTTGAAGCAAATGATTTATTAGGTAAAATGAATACGTTAAGCCGGCCACTCACAATACTGCGGCGTCGTTGAATTTTGTCGAATTCGACTAAATTGGCAAAAAATTTTGATCGTGTGTGACCGTGCATCCAACAAAATCGTTACAATTTGACCACAGAGAAACTGGTTTCTATACTGCAGTACTGCAGAATTGATATCATCGACGATTTTGTCGAACGACACCGCAGTACCGTGAGTGACCGGCTTGAGTTTATTCTTACGACGACGATTTGGAATAACATTTTGGACCGAATAAATGCAACCAGTAAACGTTACAGCAGTGTGTGAACTCTACAATAGTTTAATTAAATATGTATACAGAAAACAAGACACAATTTTCAGAAATCGAAAATGAAACTAAAAAATTATAGCCGATAAGCGTTTCATATAAAGATGAGCTTTTCCTAAGACCGTTGATTGAGGTATTGGAGGGAATACCCCTCAATACCTCAATCAACGCTAAGACGGAAAACAATTTGTAGATGAAAATTCAACGAGTTCCCGAAACGATTTTTTAAAAAGGACATGAAAATTTTAAAATAAATAGTTTTTTACCTATTTGTGATACTTTAATTACGCAACTATCTATACGAAAAGATGCTTGTAAGAGAAGTCTGTAAACGATATAACATCTTGTTCACAGAGCATATAGTCCAGAAAGCCACTGCGCATCCGCTGGGAAAAATATTCTAATTCGGATTCTTTGCACAATCTTACTCAAAAAGGACTCCTTTTAACAAATTTGCATGTTGCCAGGACCAAAAAGTGGTCAAAAATTTTTTAAACGTTTTTTTTTTGTTTTTTTCCTAAAATTATTTTTTTTGCATGGAAAAAAGTTTTTTTAGGTTTTTTGGATCATTCCAAAGAGAAAAGGTCTTTAGTGACTTTTCTCTAAAAATGATAGTTTTTGACATATAAGCGATTAAAAATTGAAAAATTGCGAAATCGGCCATTTTTAACGCTCAAAAACTATGTGAAAAGCTGAAAATTTGAGTGTTGCCAAGGTAGGTAGATATTCTTTAAACATCGATTGATGAAATCCCGAAGAGTTTTTTTGCAATACAATATTTAAAACTTATTTGTTTTTTAATTGCTAATCAAGCGTGCACGACACTATTTTCCACCGACAGTGTGGTGCAAATGAAAGGAATAAATTCGTTATTTCGTAAACCGGCGACTTTAAGGAAAAATCCCGAAACAGGTCGATTTTTAATTTTAAAATATGATATTGTGGCATATATGGCATACTAGTGACGTCATCCATCTGGACGTGATGACGTAATCGATGATTTTTTTAAATGAGAATAGGGGTCGTGTGCTAGCTCGTTTGAAAGGTTCTTCAATTCTATATTCAGTAATATAAACATTTACATAATTATTTATACAGGGTGTCCAAAAAATTTTTATTAAATTAAATTATTTGACAAAAAAAGAAGTAGAAGGACACCCTGTATAAAAAATTATGTAAATGTTTACATTACTTGATGGAGAATTGAAGAACCTTTCAAACGAGCTACCACACGACCCCTATTCTCATTTAAAAAAATCATCGATTACGTCATCACGCCCAGACGGATGACGTCACTAGTATACCATATATGCCACAATATCATAACTTAAAAATAAAAATCGACCTGTTTCGGGATTTTTCCTTAAAGTCGCCGATTTTCGAAATAACGAATTTATTCCTTTCATTTGCACCATACTGTCGGTGGAAAATAGTGTCGCGCACGCTTGATTCGTAATTAAAAAACAAAGGAGTTTTGAATATTGTATTGCAAAAAACTCTTCGGGATTTCATCAATCGATGTTTAAAGAATATCTACCTACCTTGGCAACATTCAAATTTTCAGTTTTTCACATAGTCTTTGAGGGTTAAAAATGGCCGATTTCGCAATTTTTCAATTTTTAATCGCTTATATGTCAAAAACTATCATTTTTAGAAAAAAGTCACTAAAGACCTTTTCTGTTTGAAATGATCCAAAAAATCTAAAAAAACTTTTTTCCATGCAATAAAAATAATTTTAGGAAAAAAACAAAAAAAAAAACGTTTAAAAAATTTTTGACCACCTTTTGGTCCTGGCAACATGGAAATTTGTTAAAAGGAGTCCTTTTTGAGTAAGATTGTACAAAAAATCCGAATTAGAATATTTTTCCTAGCGGATGCGCAGTGGCTTTCTGGACTAATAGTAAAACAGTAAACTTGAAAACTATTACCGAATATTATGAGAACGATATCGATGTTGATGATTTAGTGGAAGAAGTGGCACATTTTAAAGAACTTTGCAGCACATCTAATATCTTACAAAATCGGCAAAGTATGATGACCTTTTTGATTGAAAATAACATAATATCGACGTACAGATGTAGAAACGTTGCTTACAATTTATTTAACTATACCCATTAGCCATAGCAACGCTTCAGGTGAAAGATCTTTCTTGTTACTGAAAAGAGTAAAGTCGTATTTAAGAAGTTCTCTACAACACAGCACTTATCAACAGAGTCTGTCGTCTTTGGCTATTTTAAATATAGAAAATGATATACTACAAAAAATTGATACAAATAGTAGGGGAGCTTAGATGCTAAATTTGCAGTTACTAAAGCGTCATGGGGATCTATTAGTTTGTGAAGATTAGGTTTGTAACGATATGAAAACACTTCATATTTTTTTAATTTTCAGCTTTTGCAGGAAACATTATCTTTCATTTTACCCTGTATATCATACGATTCTTAAATCCATTTAGGATCTGCGTCTTTCAAGAATTGTGGCGTGAGAATGTATTGTAAGCCTTGAATTTTCGTTATAGTGAATTAATGTGTTTGTTTTTTTTATCCTGAAGAACACTTGATTAGGGCTTAATTTATTTTCTAATAATTTAAGAAGAAACGAATCTATCTGTTTGTTTGAAGTTGTTTAGGCCCTTAAGTCTGTTTATAATATTGAAAAGGACTTATGAGTATGTGTTTGTTTTTCTTTTAATTGACTTGGTCCCATTTGGAATGAATAATTAGCTATCTTTGATTAAGCCGAATGGAGATATCTTAGTGCGAAGTTAGAAATGTAAACACTATAAAACTCATTTATTTTTCTAACTGATGATTATAATTTATTGGCATCTTAACACAGAGTTAGTGTATTGGTTTTTGATTCGTCAAATATTTTGTCACGAAGAGGAAATAGCGTTCTATAACTGTTCTCTGATTGGCTGATATTTGTCATCTGAGACCATGGTATCTCATTTTTGATTGGTTAGACTAACGTTTTGTGATATACAGTGCGTCCATAAAGTAACGCATAAATTCGTTATTTCGTAAACCGGCTACTTTAACCCTTAAACGCCCAAGGGTGGGTAAAAATTGTCCACCTAATGCATATTCCTTTGTAACATATTTATTCCGTGTTTAAAAAATTTTCAAAAATTATTTATTGTTAAAAAGAATGTTAATTTGGTTCTACCGATATTTTTGAAAATAAAAGTAATATCTTGAGTTAAATATGGGTGGGCACAAAATGTACACCCTTAGTAAAACTTGTTACTAATGGTTTCTATATAATTTCTCGTTGGTAGGAACATAATTAATATAAATATCGACGTATAATTACATAATCGACATAATTATCCGCCAATAAGGAGGCTGAAAGGAAGAATTTGGAGAAAATCGACAAATCTGAATTACCGGCTTTTACTAGTATGTTAATTTTGATGTACATTGTAATTTTGCTATAAGGTTAGTAAATTGTTTATATTAATATTTTAGAAGATGCTGTGTTTATTAAGCATAATATTCTTAAGTTTAATCCATTTCCAACCACCCTGAATAAATATATTAGCTATTTTCTAGGTGGACATTTTTTGCCCACCCTTGGGCTTACATGGAACCAAAAAAAGGTTGGGCGTTTAAGAGTTAAGGAAAAATCCCGAGACAGGTCGATTTTTATTTTAAAATTACGATTTTTTTGGAATATATATCATACTAGTGACGTCATTCGTCTGGGCGTGATGACGTAATCGATGATTTTTTAAATAAGAATAGGGGTCATGTGCTAGCTCATTTGAAAGGGTATTTCATTCTCTATTTAATGATATAAACATTAACATAATTATTTATACAGGGTGTTCAAAAAAATCATTTTTTTAATTAAAATAATTGCGACAGAAAGAAGAATATATGTAATTTATTTTATTCAAAATGCGTTTTACTATTGTCAGAAAACAGAAAAAATTTTATTTGACAAATAAACATTGATTTTCGCTTAAACGAAATGTTCAAACTGGCAAGAGGCAGGTGGGTGGCAGCTTTAACATTGAATTTAAGTGAAAAACAATATTTATTTGTCAAATAAACATTTTTTTTTGTTTTCTGACAACATTAAAACGTATTTTGAATTAGATAGATTACATACATTCTTCTTTTTGTGTCAAATATTTTAATTAAAAAAATGTTTTTTGAACACCTTGTATAAATAATTATGTAAATGTTTATATTATGGAATAGAGAATTGAATAACCTTTCAAATGAGCTATAACATGACACCTATTCTCATTTAAAAAAATCATCGATTACGTCATCACGCCCAAATGGATGAAGTCACTAGTATGATATATATGCCAAAAAATTGGAAATTAAAAATAAAAATCGACCTTTGTCGGGATTTTTCCTTAAAGTCGCCGGATTAAGAAATAATGAATTTATGCGTTACTTTATGGACGCACTGTATTTGAGAAAAGTGGTACTTTTAAGGGTTGATTATTTTCCTGCGATTGGTTGTTTGTATCAGGGTAATGTGAGCTGGGGAAAACGGTGGGGTTTTTTTGGGAGCATTGGAAGCGATGAGAGAAGCTCAAGAAAAATCACTATCGATCAGACGACCAAGTGAATAGGTCGATTCTTAGTTAACTGTGCAGTGTCTGTTGTGATGTCATCCTTTTCACCAGGCATAATTGTTGCATTTAGGTGCAATAGATTATCATCGAGTCCATCTTCGATGGTCGATAGTCACCATGGCAATATCTTGTTTTTCAGTGTGGAAAACACCACCAGTTCCTTCGGCAAGCAGTTCAGAGGTAACCAAATATCTCAAGCAGTACTTATTAATAATCGTAGTGAAATGAAGTTGCTTTTTTTTACGTTACTACAATTTAATTTACTAAAACAAGTAATACATTGCTGAACTTTTCAAACTACATACTACTGTATATTCAAAATAGTACCATCAGTATTGTATTTTTGTGGTACCTACCAGTGAAGTAAAAAGTGCTACGACCGTAATATCTGGACTTAGCGTTGGAAGCTGCAGGACATTTTTGCAAAGACACAAAGGTACTTACTTAATATTGTAAATTTATTTTTATTTGTGGATAATACCTCTTACAAAAAAATGTAAAACCAGAAAGAGGTCCACATTAATTTCTTTTTTTAATATTTTTTTTTTGTTTAATAAATAGTGTTCATTTGTAATAATGTTTGCTTGTTAATAATTATCCATCTCCCTTCTCTCTGGCCAACTGAGTAAGAAATGATAAGGTAGGTTTTATTTATCTTTATTACCTTTATTATATCATTATATAAATTTATATTTATCTTGAGATAATTATTTATGTTTAATTAATTTTCATTTGATTTGTCTGTCTAAAGAGTTTTTCTTTGTGTTCCCTTTCAAAACTAAAAAACAAAGTGGCGCCCTTACGGCTTTATATTGATTCATTATTTTTTGTTCATTATGTCCTAGTTTAGCTCTAGTAGCTATTTTCCCTTTCTGTTATTTTTCTCTATCATTTATTATCTATTTCCCAGCTAATAAGAAAATGTAAAGAACCACTCCCACATCTCTAACCGATTCTGAGCAACGGAGCCTTCGTTAATCCCATATGTGTGTTGACAACTTCTTCTTCTTTCCCCTTTAGTGCCACATGTTCTAAAACCAAAAAAGTTAAGTAAAGTTTTTCATTTTAGTGGGGATTTTCCATTTTTTGATTTAATTTTCCATTTCCAAAAATCGTTTTTTCCTATTATAACGCCATCCTTACATAATTCGAAAAAATGTCTCGAATAAAAGTTACTTATTTTTAAGTAAGAATCCAAATCTGCAATAAAAAATAGGGGCTCCTATTTCAGATTTTAAAGTAACTCCCCACCTCTCCTCCGGGTTGGAGGGGGTAGGGGGTCGTATTTGGTGTCATTCGATAGATTTTTGAAAAATATTAAATACGCATTTTTTTTCAGTTTTTAGATCTGATGTTCATTTCGTCCATTTCGTTTATACACTGAGCGGCACAAAAAATGGCCACCCCACAAAATGTTGTCCGATTTAAGTGATTTTTTAACATTTTATAGCCTTATTCTTTAACAATATGGCTGTAATAAAATTATTGCTAGACAGGTAAATGATCATTGTATACCGGGTGTACCAATCAAACTGTGTCTTATTCTCAAAGTTCACCACACCCTGTGTAATATTCTAGCATTTATAAAATATTGAAATTAAAACCCAACTATAGCCGCAGGTTTTCTTAACATTCTGTTTTTGATTCATTCGCTTATGTTGGATAATAAAAAAGTTAGGTACTTTAACAACTAGCCATGTTCTTCATTAATACAGGGTGTTTCTAAATAAGTGCGACAAACTTTAAGGGGCAAATCTGCATAAAAAAATAATGGCAGTTTGCTTTATAAACACATGTCGGCAAATGCTTCGTTTCCGAGATACTGGATGTTGAATTATTTTCTTACAAACTGACGATTTATTTATTGCTCTAAAACCGGTTGAGATATGAAAATGAAATTTGGTAGGTTTTAAGATACAATTATTGCTCATTTTTTGACATACAACTAAGAATTTTATATTCACCATTGGCGTGCATGCGGGTAATATTACCCGTCATATTACGCGTCACAGAGACCAAGAAAAACGATGCGGAATTGAAGAAATAGAAAATTACATGCGTATTTATAGCGGTGTTAGTAAATATTTCAGAGTATCTATAGTAATCCTGAGAAGTCTTAGAAATAACATCAGTATGTACTTGTAGAAAATGGCAATGCAGAATGAGCAAATAATTATAGTAGAAAAAAAGGAAAAGAAAAATGTGCACAATATTATAATTGCTGGAGTGTATCCTCTGAATGAAAAGACACAGACACTGAAAAGACTAAAAGATGAGTCCTGACAAATAATATTGCTAATAAACGGATGCTAATAAAAACAAATATATGGACGAGTAGAAAAAGAAGATCCTGTGGTATGGCGAAGAAGCGACAAATGGAATGCGTTTCAAGGATTTTTGCTACAGCATGTCCCTCAAAACAATGAAACATTGAGAAACAAGAGCAAGTGAAAAAACCACTCCTTCTTTTAATGCAGACTCCACTAATGAAGGTTGGCTATAACCACTACAAATTCGTCGTTATCTCTAAAGCAAAAAAACCACAACAGCATTTACACAAACAATGACCTAGCAATAAAAGATAAAGAAAAAAAGAAATACAGAAACAAAATGAGCAAAGTGAAGAAAGAAGAAACGAGAAAGTGGAAAAGGAAAATTGGCGAGAATAGGATTATTGTTTGATTTTATTTCATTCAACATTTGAGTAGGTAATCTGATACATATATTTTCTTGGTCAATGTTTTCTTTTATTAATATCCTCTAATACGTGGTACGCGTACCACTGGTGGTACGTGAGAAGATTTCAGGTGGTACGCGTCACGTGGGTGAAACAAGCGATTACGCTGAGCCTCTGTCTGCGAAAGTGCCAGTGCACTTGTGCTTCCATATTAAGCTATGAAGCAATTTTTGGTGAACTCTGGGACTTCAAAAGATTAGGTTAAAAAACCTGAACCGCAGGCCAATCGGAAATACCACGAATGCTACTTACAGTGTGGTTTTATAGTGAAGTCTCGCACAGAAAATAGTGACAATCCTATTACTCAATGTGTTGCTTGTTTCGAAACTCGTTCGAACCAAAACATGAAGTCTTCTATGCCGATACGTTACCAACATACAAAGCTCTCTGATGTGGTTGTTAAGCTGATCGAATTTTTTTAGAAGAGAACCTACTTTTTTTAGGAAAGAAAATAAATGCATGACTAGCTTTGTAAATATTATACTAACTTAATAAAGGCGTTGTAGCTAGAGATAATTTGCTAGATATAGAATGGAATATTATTAGTGCAAAGGATGGAAAGGCTCACACAGTAGGTGAGACCCTTTTACTACCGACAGCTGTGGAAATGGCCCAAACCGTGTTACGAGAAAAGCAGCCAAAAATAACATTGTCAAACAACACAGTGAAAAAGAGGAATTACTGACATGTCTTCCAATATTGAAGAACAACTTTTTTAAAACTTGGTATCACACTGATATAACAAACATAGCATAGCTACTCGTATTTGTACGATCTGATTTTTATGAAGAAGTTATAGAAGAGTTTTTGTTCTGCAAACCACTTGAATTAAACACTACAGAGGAACTCATATGTCAAGTAAATTTACAGGGCTAACAGCAAAAATAAAAAAAAATGCCCCTGAATGCCGAAGTACACATTGTGCCATACACGGAGAATAATTAGAATTAGAAATAATTAGTAGATATATTTCTAAAAAAATAGGATCGGGAGGAGGCTTCCTTCTATTTCATGCCCTCCCCCGCTGTTTGTTGGTACACATAAATCTTGATGATACGGCAAAGCATTCAAAATATATCAGGTGGTACGCAGTTTCCAAAAGGTTGGGAACCCCTGCTCTAATACAAAATAGAAACTTAATATTCGATGTTTGTCAGGTTTATTATAGATTTCTGAATAACAAAACGAAAATATATTTCAATTTTCCATTAGATTTTCAATTAAAATACAATCGTCAAAACTGCATATTTCTGACTTTATTCATTCCATTCCAATCAAGAATTGAAAAAGTTAACTGCAGAATTGATTTTATAACGAAAATAATTAGCAGGAATGTTTTTACTTTTTGTTGTATAATTATTAATAGAAGTATACAGGGTATCAATTTTATTTACTTACATGGTCATATCATGTTCTTTTTTCTACATAACATCAAATTTTTTATTGCATTCTCTGCGATATTTAGCGTATTAAAAGTGCTACTGAAGTATAAAATAAAAAGAGTTATTAGAGGGATTTATATTTCAGTATAAGTAAATAAAAGGAAGAACAAATATGAAACATTAGAAATATTTGTCAGAAATTAAAAAAATAGACCGAACACCAGATAAGATAAAAACAATAACAAATAAAATAAGTCTTGTTCTTCTTCTTCCTCAGCCTGTTTGTATCCTCTCTTGGACAAAGGCCTCCCCATGAGTTTTCCACTCTTCTCTGTTTTGTGCTATTTATTTGGTGCCAGTTTCTTCCCATTTTTGCTTTGATGTCGTCTAGCCATCGTTTTTGTGGTCTTCGACTATGCTCGCGTGGTCTCCAATGTTCAATGTTTCTCGTCTCTCTTTTGATGTTTTGTCGTGTCACGTGTCCTACCCAGTTCCATTTAATTTGCTCAATTCTACCAATTATATTTTTCATCTTCGTCTTAGTTAAACTTAAAGTTAAACTTTTATTTTATTTATTTTCGAATATTTCCTGACAGGCATGGGCCAACAACATGAAATTTGGTAAGTGATGCTGATGCTTTACACACTAGTAAATTATGTTAAACAAACGTTTCTGGCTACTACCAGAGGCGTACGACGGGGGAACGTGAATGGTTGACCCTTCGGCCACTGGCCGAACTTCTATTTTAGTACAATTTTTTGATTCTCCAATACTTTCTATGTAAATAACATACTCTTCATTCGTTACGATAAAGCCATTAGTTTTCGAGGTATTTGAAGCTAAAAACCAAGGAGCATAATACAGTAATGAAAATAAGTGTGCCTTTTCATTTTTAACTTCAAATATCTCGAAAACTAATGACTTTATCGTTACGAATGTAGAGTATATTATTTGCATAGAAAGTATTGGAGAATCTAAAAATTATGCTAAAATAGCAGTTTCATCAGTGGCGTAGAATTTGGGAAGGGTCAACCATTCACTTTCGCCTGTCGTACGCCTCTGGTATTAACCAAAAACGATTATATTAAACATAATTTAGTAGGTGTACCGTATCTACACTTTCTGTCAAGTACCATAAGGATATGTCAAATAGTTTTATAGTACCGGGCATACATAGTTCTTAAAGTTTTAAATGAAAAATAAATTATTTAATAAAAAAGAATACTTTAAAATAATTTGACATATCTATGTGATACTTGGCAGAAAGTGTAGGCACTGTACACCCTACTAAATTATGTTAAATAATCGTTTCTAGCTACTACCAGAGGCGTACGACAGGGGAAAGCGAATGGTTGACCCTTCCCAAATTCTACGCCACTGATGAAACTGCTATTTTAGCATAATTTTTAGATTCTCCAATACTTTCTATGCAAATAATATACTCTTCATTCGTAACGATAAAGTTTTCGAGATATTTGAAGTTAAAAATGAATAGGCACACTTATTTTGATTGATGTATTATGCTCCTTCGTGTTTAGCTTCAAATATCTCGAAAACTAATGGCTTAATTGTTAGGAATGGAGAGTACGTTTTTTACATAAAAAATTTTGGAGAATCAAGAAATTGCACTAAAATAGCAATTCTGCCAGTGGCGTAGAATTTGGGAAGGGTCAATCATTCACGTTCCCCCGTCGTACGCCTCTGGTAGTAGCCAGAAACGTTTGTTTAACATAATTTACTAGATTGTACAATACCAGCACCACTTACCAAATTTCGTGTTGTTGTCCCATGCCTGTCTCCTGGAACTCCTTTAATTTTCATCCAATCATATTAACTGCTCACAGGTGTGTTGATAACCTATAGTGAGGCTCTGGAGAGATGCAACAGGAGAAAATTTAATTTTCATGCATGATAATGGACCTCCACATACCATTAGAGTGACTAGAGATATCATTGAAGCAGAAGGTATCCCTTGTTTGGAGTGGACTGCTTGCTCACCCGAGCTTAACCATATAGAGTATTTGTGGGATATCCTTAAGAGAAAAATTAGAGCTCACCGGGATACGGGATAATCCACAAAACACCCCACGGCTAGTATAAGCTCCTTTTGAAGAATGGAGCAACCTACCACAACAAAATGTTGAAATTTGATTAGGAGCGTACCCACGCAAACTGAAGCTTGCATAGGAGTCGAGGTGATAACACTGACTACCAAAAAATAAATAAATAAATAAAAATAATTTAAACATTATTAGTTTTACATTGAAATTTTTTATTCTATTGACTTTAAAACAACTAGTTTCAATTTGTTTGTTAAATACTTTATTGTTTTATTTAATTGTTACGTATTTGTTATTAAATTATTTTAAAATAAATTATGTTTGACTTCGTGTGTTCGTTTTTTTTAAATTCGCACGAAATAATAAGTAATATCAGATGATTCCATATACAGGGTGTTTCAATGGAAAACGGAAATACTTTAACGGTTAATAGAAGTCACCGAGTCGGTTTTAGATATATGTACTACATTTTTTGCCCTACCGACTTTTATAACCGAGTTACAGGGTGTTTTATCGATTTTGCCCATTTCTTTCCTAATCCATAACTCTAGAACCACCCTGTATATTTTTTTGATATTTGCTACACATATGTCTCATTCAAAATCAAACAACCGACATACTAACCATATGAAAAGTTCAGGTCCGGATTAACAAAAAATTATAAAGTAATTGTGACCTTAAAACAACACCCTTTATATTCAAATTTTGACAAACTGTTTGCATATTTGAAAAGAGCATAAACAGTAAGTTTAATGGTTAGCTTCAATTTTTCGGCCAGACAATTTTATGACTTTAATTTTGAAATTATATCGAATTTTTTAAGAACTCTGACATTAAAAAGCAGATATTATTAACTTTTAGTTATAAATTATTAAAGTTAATGGATAAATACTCATTTTAAAAATAATTAATACTTATTTACCACATTGGAACGACCCAATTATTAATTACAAGAAAATTCCAGGTCCGGATTAACAAAAAAAAAGTAATTGTGACCTTGAACAATCACCCTGTATATTGAAATTTTGAAAATTTGTCTGCGCATTTTAAAAGAGCATAAAAAACTGTGATTAAAGATTTATTTTAAATTTTGCGCCGTTGATTTAATTACATCAATTTTGCAATTACATATATTGAAATTTTAAAGAATTTGAGATTAAAAACCAGGTGCTATTAACTTTAAAAATAATTTAATGTTAATGAATCAATACTTATTTTACAAATACTTAATACTTATTTACTACGCTGGCTTCGTGGATTCTCTGGATTTGTAGCTGTATGCACATCATTAAAAATTAGAATTGCGAAAATTGGGATATTTTAATGATTTAGTAAATTATTAAAGAAACAGCTATATCTAATAAAAAAAATCGTTTAGACAATTCAACAATTTAACATAAATTAAAAATATTTGAACTATAACAGTTGCTCAAAATGTCCGCCATTTTGTTCGATGCATTTCCTTGCTCGTTTTAAAAGATTTCGAATCGATTTTCTAATTACATTGGGATTGTTCTTAAAGTTTCTAGCAGCTTCTTGTCACCTTGACAGCATTAATCAATATGATTTCAAAATTGCCGTAATTAAATTATCTGTGCAAAAATTTGACATGCACCTTTTAACGCAGTTTTTTATACTCTTTTAAAATACGCAAACAAATTTTCAAAATATCAATATACAGGGTGTTGTTTCAAGGGCACAATTACTTTATATTTTTTGGTTAATCCGGACCTGGATTTTTCTTGTGATTACTAGTTGGGTCGTTCAAATGTGGTAAATAAATATTGATTATTTTTAAAATGAGTATTAATTCATTATCTTTAATAATTTATAACTAAAAGTTAATAATATCTGCTTTTTAATGTCGGAGTTCTTAAAAAATTCAATATAATTTCAAAATTAAAGTCATAAAATTGTCTGGCCGAAAAATTGAAGCAAACCATTAAACTTACTTTTTTGTGCTCTTTTCAAATATGCAGATTTTCAAAATTTGAATATACAGGGTGTTGTTTTAAGGTCACAATTACTTTATAATTTTTTACGGACCTGGATTTTTCTTATGGTTAGTATGTCGGTCGTTTGGGTTTTGAATGAGACATATGTGTACCAAATATCAAAAAAATATACAGGGTGGTTCTAAAGTTATAGCTTAGGAAAGAAATGTGCAAAATCGATAAAACACCCTGTAACTCGGTTATAAAAGTCGGTATGGCAAAAATTGTAGTGTATCTAGAACCGGCTTGGTGACCTCTATTCACCATTAAAGTATTTCCGTTTCCCAATGAAACACCCTGTATAATTTGGTTGTGTGTACTCTTCGACACTTTCGATCTCACTTCCATCTAAGTCGACTGTGATATCTTCATTTGTCATCACTTTTGTTTTATTTAAATTCATTTCTAAACCGAAAGTCTGTTTAATTTATTATTAGTTTATTATTTAATTTATTACTTATTTAATTTTTTTCTTTAAAAAAAAGTAAATAAGTAATCAGAGTGAAATGATGGAATTAATGAGGCAACTAGTAGATGAAAACAAAAGGAAAATGAGGAGCTTGAAGATATAAAAAATATGAAGGAAAATATACTAAACGAAATGAAGAAAGATCACGAAGCAGAATAGTGAGTATAAAACACAAATAAGTGAATACAAGAAAATAAAAATCTGAAAAAGGAAATGGCGAGCATGAAACAAAGAATGGAGAAAATAGAAATAAATATAGAAGTATGCCAGAAAGAAAAGAAAAAAATAGAGCAGCTAAAAAACGAAAATTTTATAAACAAAGAATTACTTTGTGGCCAAGATACCCACGGCCAAGAATTACATGGCTAAGATTCTCTAGTTTGCGCTATTTGATGGTGTTAATAATCTCGCATTTCTTGCCCATTCTACGTAAGACCTCAACATTAGTCACACGATCCACCCAGAAATTTTTAAAATGCGTCTGTAATACCACATCTTGGATGCCGCGAGTTTTCTTAAAGAAGCTTCGGAAAGTGTCCAGGCCTCTACTCCGTATTATAACGCAGAAAATACATAGCATCTGATGATAGAGATTTTGGTACCAAGTGGTAAATCGTGAATTCTGAAAAGACACTTCATCATTATGAACGCTGATCTCGCTTTTCCTACGCGTTGTTTTATTTCACTTGAGTGGTCTTATTGCCAAGGTCTGTGTTGCTGTCCACCCTGTCAATTGGTTGTTGGTTATCCAAAAGCTGTGTATTTAATGTATTCTTTATAGAAAATAGGGTCTTTTATCATTAAACAGGTTCTAAGTATACTCTTTTCATTTGTCCATTTTATCCAAATCAGTGATAACCAGTTTTAGGTCTCCATCAACGATGTTATTTGTATGTTTTTTGTACTGGCCCGTTATTTATTTATTGTTTTATACCTACATATTAAATGCATCATCTTTTTCCTAAACTCTTCAATTTCCAAAATTTGTTTTCGAAATATGTTTCTTTTGCAGTTTCCATTTTAGTCCTTATCTCCTTATTAATCGAGCAGGCCCGGATCTAGAAATTCATAATAGGGGGGGGGGGGCAGACTTACCTCAAAAAATATTATACTTTCCAGATTTAGCCATACGACTCACACTTACTCTAAGGATAAAATACACTATATAATCCCAGATACTTACGGTATCAAAAGGATTGATAGACAATTCACGACTATTAATCTCACTGGTCGTTCTTTACCATAAAGATTAATATTTCTACCATCAATGGGTAGGTACGCATGGATTATCTAGTAAAATACAAATTTTTATCTTTATTGTATCGCAAATTTGAAACGTGACCTTTCATGAGATAAGGTTCATACCCAGTGTAATGTAGTTGCATTTTAAAATATCATTTTTGTTATTCTTTGAATTGAGAAAAATATTTCCGTTGTTTATGGTTCCACCAGTAACCAAACAAATGCGCCTGCAGATTATTTTTCAGAGAAGGGTGTTTTATTAGACTTTATGGCTGCTATCAATTCTTTGGAAGCGTTTGTCATGTAATTTAGTGTTGTACTGATGGCTTAAAGTTTAGAGTTAACAGAAAAAAATAATAAATAATAAAAAATACTTATACACTGAATACAATAGGGGCCGTTGACCCCCCCCTGTATCCGCGCCTGAGTAGGAGAATTTAACTTTTACTTTGCGTCTTTAATTTTGGTTTTGCTTCTAATAATTCAAAGTAAAGGACGCAGCAGCACATCCGTGTCATGCCAAATTAAAATGGAGCTTCACAGGACACAATGCCCGACTGAAGAATAAAAGAGGGAACCATAAAATACAACAATGGAGATCATGGTTAGGAAGGAGAAGCAGAGGAAGGCCACAAATGAGATGGGCTAATGACATTAACAAGATTGGGGGACATAACTGGAAACAAGTGGCGCAAAATAGAAAACACTGGATTGAATTGGGGGAGGCCTATGTCCAAAGTTGCATTACTTAAGACTGAAGAAGAAGAAGAAGAAGAAGAATTTAAATACCTTGGCTCCTACATAATGGAAAATTGGACACTAGTTCGAGAAATTGCATACAGGATACAGGCTGGTTGGTTTCACTGGAAACGAAGAGAGACCCTAACTCGTTGTGTCTGTGCCTCTATCCTTTTGTCATGCTATCTCTAAAAGGACCATATAGTCTAGGCGCCAAATAGAGGTCACCGGGTCCTCTTCAGTACTGACGGACAAACTCAAGGGTTTCTTATGGAGTTTTGGCTGCTGATTACGAATTTCGAGGGTGGATTTCGATCCGAGTGGCCAAAAAATTGTTATAGACAATTTAATTGTTTATAAGGCTCTGGCTCGAGCCAGAGCTATAAACTAAAAGAGATAAAAAATGTTTCAAATAAATATTTTTTTCTTAATAAAAATCGATTAAAAAAGCGTTTACTAAACTTAAATCCAACAATTAGAACTCAAGATATTGTTAAATTAGTGCTCACTGCAAATTGCAAAATAAGTATTTTTCGAAACTTTATCGATCGTAACTCGGCTTCTACGCATGCAAATGAGCCTTAGAAGGTCTCATTTTCAAGGTTAATTAATAGGCTTCCAAAAAAAGCTTATCAAATTACTTTATCTTTATTTGTTTTAAAGTTATACCGGTTGAAGTTATAATTTTCTTAAAAAAAATGTACATTAATTTGTTTATAAAGGTTTCAAGCAAATTTGAGCTATAAACATTTATACTTTAAAGAAAAAGCCTAAGTTTCACTCTAATGTCATATAAAACAACGTAATGTTACTCTATATCCCACCAGACTGAAAACAATGGGAACCTTCTCTGGTTATACCTCCGAGGCTTCTACAATTTGCAAGGAAGATGAGGGAATTTTACAATTTATAATTCACGTCCCATCTGCTCAGCGTGATGAATTTCCAACGAAAATGGTTCCCTTCGTACTCCAATCAGAGTAAACATGTAAATAAAAAATGAATAACCATTTTATACAGCGGCATCATATTCTAGTCCAATCAGAGAGTGCAGCAAGCACCTCTACCGGTTTCGAAACTTATTAGTCTCTCATCAGGAGGCACATATGCTGCTCTCTCTGATCCAACCAAAACAAACCCCGGCGTGCAAGCACGGATTGCAACGAACGAAATGGCATAAATGCCCTAGCGGCAACTGCTAGCAAAAGACTAAGTTTTTACTCTAATGGCATATAAAGCAACGTAATGTTACTCTATATCCCACCAGACTGAAAACAATGGGAACCTACTCTGGTTACACCTCCGAGGCTTCTACAATTTGCAAGCCATACGGATGCTGAGACTGATACCATTCGCGTTGGAACATTCTCGTCTGGGATCTTCCTTAGTCTTAGCATCCGTATGGCTTGCAAATTGTAGAAGCCTCGGAGGTGTAACCAGAGAAGCTTCCCATTGTTTTAAGTCTGGTTGGATATAGAGTATCATTACGTTGTTTTATATACCATTAGAGTGAAAACTTAGTCTTTTGCTAGCAGTTGCCGCTAGGGCATCTATACCATTTCGTTCGTTGCAATCTGTGCCTGCACGCCGGGGTTTGTTTTGGTTGGATCAGAGAGAGCAGCATATGTGCCTCCTGATGAGAGACTAACAAGTTTCGAAACCGGTAGAGGTGCTTGCTGCACTCTCTGATTGGACTAGAATATGATGCGGCTGTATTTTCGTTTTGTAACGAAATTGAAAATGGTTATTCATTTTTAATTTATACTTTAATTAACAATAATGATAGAAAAACTCAAAAGGAATATTTTGAGCTTACGAAAATGTCCGTAAGTTTATTTTTGGCCAAGATATCGATATTTTGGCTACGCATTTCGACACTTACTTGACTTTGAGCCGATCTTACGCCTCATAGCGCGCCAATAAAATATCGATATCTTGGCCAAAAATAAACTTACGAACATTTTCATAAGCACAAATTGTTCCTTTTGGGCTCTTCTATCATTATTGTTAATTAAAGTATAAATGTTTATAGCTTAAATTTGCTTAAAACCCTTATAAACAAATTATTGTACAATTTTTTTAAAGAAAATTATATCTTCAACCGGGTTTAACTTTAAAAGAAATGAAGATAAAGTAATTTAACAAACTTTGTTTGGAAGCCTATTAATTAGTCAATAAAAATAGACCCTCTAAGGCTCATTGGCATGCGTAGAAGCCGAGCTACGATCGATAAAGCTTCGAAAAATACTTATTTTGCAATTTGCATTGTGCACTAATTTTACAATATCGTAAGTTCTGATTGTTGGATTTAGGTTTAGTAAACGTTTTTTTCTTCGTTTTTTATTAAGGAACAAATTTTATTTGAAACATTTTTTTATCTCCTTTAGTTTATGAGCCAGAGCCTTATAAACAATTAAATTGTTTATAACAATTTTTTGACCACACGGATCGAAATCCACCCTCGAAATTCGTAATCAGCAAAGGAAAATCCATAAGAAACCTATGAGTTTGTTTATCAGAATTGTAAAAGGACACGGTGACCCCTCTGGCGACTAATATATCAGTCGAGGATTTTACGTTTCCAGACCAGCAATTTATTTACTTCTTTTTTTGTTAGCGTCCATGTTTTGCTTCCCTACATGGCTGCTGGTCGTGTCATGGTCTTATTATCTGAATCTTTGAAGGTCGTGAGAGACGAAATAAAAAGAATGCATTGAAAATGTATAAAACAAGATTAACTGTATTAATTAAAAATAACATTCAAACAATAAATAGCCCTAGGCCTTCAAGGTCTGCCGAGCTTTATAAATAATAATTTCCTACAAATTATTGGTATTCCAAATCTACTATTTTCTACTTTTTACCTCGTTACGCTTACGACATCACTAATGCACCTGCACTAGCAATAATAGCAATTTTAAACACAGAGCAGAAAGTTTATGGAACTTTAGCAAACGCAAATAGCTAACAAGGAAATCGAGGAAATGGCTCTCAGAATATAATAATGTGTTTGCACATATCCTATTACAGCTTCCGGGAAATATTTTAAAACAAATAAAGCTAAAGTTAGTAAAACTCGTTAGAGAAATATTGAATTTTGTACATAATTTATCGTAGATTCATAAATGTTCCAATGTCAAAAAATGTATGTGTATTTTTTTATTTCGAACTTTTATTTATTGTCCTGAGAAAAAGTTGGAACTTTACCCAACCATAAAAAAGAGAATACAGATCAAATGCTTAATCAATTATTAATTTATCATCGTCATCCAATCTGTTGTACTCAATGTTGAACAAATGTTTCCCTTAAAATTAGTCTTCCTCTTATGTTCCTAACTATGTACTGACTTGTATTTATCGCGTTGTCACTCTTTACAGATTATCTGTCTAGACTTGCAACTTTACTCAACCATAAAAAAGAGAATGCTATACTAAATTTACATTCAAGAGGCAGTAGAAATAAACAAACCAAGACACGTTAAATGCTACTAGGAGCACTCCCGAATCATAATTTACAATGTATAAACTTTGTATAATGTGTAAACAATGTATAAATTATGATTTGGGAGTGCTCTTAGTAGCATTTAACGTGTCTTGGTTTGTTTATTTCTACTGCATCTTGATTATAAATTTAGTATAGAATATTTCACAGGGTGACGCGAACTTTGAGAAGAAATCACAGTTTGATTGTTACACCCGGTATTCAATGACAATTTTTAAGGTGGTTCGTTAATTTCTTGGAGAAGTGTAGAATATTAAAACTGATCTAAACTAAAATCACAATAAAGATGCACTAGAAATAAACAGATCAGAATGGTCAACGGTATAAGAATGCAGAAGGCAACGGGAAACCACTGCATTAAAGACTCATGGAGTATCCCTAGAAATCGTCATGGCTTGCAGAAATGACAATCAACAACCTACTAATCATGGTTCTCGGATGCCAAGATTCGGCAGGGGAAGAAACAACAGTAACGACAGGGCTTCCCAGGTCGTTAGTCAGCGAAATCTCTGTTCACTAAATATATACAAATCCACCTACAAAATTGCTACATGGAATGTAAGAAGTATGTATGAACCTGGGAAACTGAGGAATATACAGCAAGAGATGATGCGACTAGATATTAATATATTAGGAATAAGCGATACAAGATGAGTCAGTTCTGGCGAACTCAATACAGACAATGGGCGCATCTATTACTCTGGAAGCAGCGACACTGCGACACCCAACACAGATATGGAGTTGCTATGATCCTCAGTGAAAAAGTAAAGAGATCAGTAACAGGCTTCGTTCCGGTGTCGGAAAGAATTATAATGTTGCAGTTATTGACAGCTCATGGAAAAATGAACCTAATTAAGATTTATGCGCCAACTGCTGACAAAAATGAAGAAGAAATAGAAAACTTTTATAGAGAACTTCAAAAAACATTACAGTTCACAGCATCTAGAGACATAACAGTGATGATGGGTGATTTCAATGCAAGAATTGGCGAAGGAAAATGCTACCCTAATGTAGGGCCATATGAACTTGGCGAACGAAATGACAGAGGGGATCGCCTAAGCGAACGGCTCCACGGGCGAGAAATTGACGCTAGCAGTAGCCGTAAAACGAAGTCTTACGGCTACTGCTAGCGTCAATTTCTCGCCCGTGGAGCCGTAGCCTAATAGAATTTTGCCAGGAGCATAATGTTATAGTCGCAAATACATTCTTTAAATTACCTAAACGAAGCCTTTATACATGGAAATCGCCAGCTGACAAAGACAACAAAATCGTCAGAAATCAAATTGACTACATCCTAATAAAGCACAGATATCGAAACTCAATTCAGGCAGTAAAGGCATATCCAGGAGCAGACGTATCTTCTGATCACAGTCTTCTTATTGCTAGGTTTCAACTTCAACTAAAAAAGACGCAAAAAAGCCGCAACAACAATAAACTTAACATACAGAAACTCAAGTCAGAAGAAACAAAAGAAAATTTGAAACATGAAATCAACACAAATCTAGATAGAAACCCAGGAAATAATTGCAACGTAGAACAGCAGTGGCAATTCTTCAAAACCTCTATATTAGAGCCAAGTAAGAAAGTACTTACAACAACCAAATGTAAGAAAGAAGAATGGATGACGGAGGAAATTCTAGAGTTGATGAATGAAAGAAGAAAAAACAAAACAAATAATAAGACCCGCTATAAACAGCTTCAAAACCAAATAAGAAGAAAAATTAGGGAGGCTAAAGAAACCTACTTCTCTGAAATATGTAAAGAAATAGAAGAACTTCAAAACAGATATGACAACTTCAACCTACATAAAAAAGTCAAAGAACTAGCCGGAACAGGAAATAGAAGAACCTCAAATATATTGCTCGACAAAAACGGAAATATTATAATGGAGACAGAACGAAAACTACGACGATGGAAAGAGTACATCGAGGAACTATTTCATGACCAGAGAGAAGCTAGTACATCCGTAGATAGCCAAACCGGAGATGTAGGCCCAGAGATAACCAAATCAGAGGTTAGTCAGGCAATAAACTATATGAAAACTAATAAATCTGCTGGTCCAGATGAATTACCTAGCGAGCTGATAAAGTTGGTCACCGAGAAAAACCTGGACATAATAGTAGAACTGTTCAACGCTATCTATACTACGGGAATCATCCCTAGAGAAATGTTGACATCAGCATTTGTGTGTTTGCCAAAAAAAGTGAATGCCAAAGAATGCAGTGACTACCGAGCCATAAGCTTAATGTCACATACCTTGAAAATTCTGCAGAAAATTATCCACGCCAGAATACACTCTAAACTGGAGCTGGATATTAGTGACACTCAATATGGGTTCCGCAATGGTATGGGCACCAGAAAGGCATTATTCTCCTTCAACGTGCTGACACAGAGATGTTTGGATGTTAAGCGTTCTCTTTACGTCTGTTTTATAGACTACAATAAAGCGTTTGATAAAGTAAAACATGACCGACTCATGGAAATTCTAAAAACTAAAAACTTAGATGAAAGAGATTTAAGACTAATAACACATCTCTATTACAATCAGCGAGCAATAGTAAGAATAGAAAAAGAAACATCTGAAGAAATGGAAATAAAGAGAGGAGTCAGGCAATGCTGCATAGTATCACCTCTATTATTTAACGCTTATTCTGAAGAAGTAATGCGAGAAACTCTGGAAAATGAAACAGTCGGCATAAGAGTAAATGGAGTCTTAGTTAACAACATCAGATATGCAGATGATACAGTAATAATAGCCGATAGATTACAAGATCTGCAAATACTCATGAGTAAAATAGTAAGGTGTAGTAGGAAGTACGGACTCTCTCTCAATATCAAAAAGACGAAGTTTATGAAAATTAGTAAAAACAACCATAATACTAACGAAATCTTGATAGTAGAGGGCCAGCAGATCGAAAGAGTAAAAAAGTACAGTTACCTAGGAACACTTATAACCGAAAATAATGACTACTCTGCAGAAATCAAAGTCAGAATCGAGAAAGCACGTTTTATTTTATGAAAATGAAAAAGGTCCTATGTAGCAAAGATTTAACATTAGCTCTTAAAGTACGCCTAACAAAATGTTACGTATATAGTGTACTATACTATGGACTGGAATCATGGACGTTAAATGTAGAGACAATGAGACGACTTAACGCCTTTGAAATGTGGACCTATAGAAGAATTATGAGGGTTTCCTGGGTAGATAGAGTTACGAACAATGAAGTACTGAGAAAAATAGGTAAAGAGAAGGAAGTTAAACTTACAATTAAAGAAAGAAAACTATAGTATCTCGGACATGTGATGCGGGGCGAGAAGTATGGCATCCTGCGACTTATAATGCAGGGAAAGATAGATGGCAGAAGAAGCATCGGCAGAAGACGAATTTCATGGCTGAAGAACCTCAGAGAATGGTTTGGATGCAGCTCAAAACAACTATTTAGAGCTACTGCCTCAAAAATTAAAATAGCTATGATGATTGCCAACCTCCGTAGCGGAGATGGCACCTGAAGAAGAAGAAGAAATAAACAAACCAAGACACGTTCAATGTTACGAGGAACACTCCCGAATCATGATTTATAATGTATAAACTTTGTAAATCATGATTTGGGATTTACAATGTATATACATTGCAAATTATGATTTGGAGTGCTCTTCGTAGCATTCAACTTGTCTTGGTTTGTTTATTTCTAGTACATCTTCATTGTGATCAGGCCGGCGATAACGGGCCTGCAAGGGAAGGGATGTTATACAAAATACTAATTTAAAAGAACCGAAGGGTGCCTATGCTAGTTTTGCAGGCGGGCACCTTATACCCTAGCTCCGGGACTGATTGTGATTGTAGTTTAGGTGAAACTCTATTTGCACTTAAAACTAGGTTTACCATGATAATCTGATTAAATTCTTACAGGAAAAAAACTCGAATTGAGATATTAACAGGATTTTAAATAAAAAATGAATAACCATTTTCAATTTCGTTGCAACACGAAACTACAGCCGTATCATCATTCCAGTTCAATCAGAGAGTGCAGCAAGCACCTCTACCGGTTTCGAAACTTATTAGTCTCTCATCAGGAGGCACATATGCTGCTCTCTGACCCAACTAGGACAAACCCCGGCGTGCAGTCACGAATTGCAACGAACGAAATGGCAGGGATGCCCTAGCGGCAACTGCTAGCAAAAAACTAAGATAGAGGTGCTTGCTGCACTCTCTGATTAAACTGGAATGATGGCGCGGCTGTAGTTTCGTGTTGCAATGAAATTGAAAATGGTTATTCATTTGTTTACATGTTTACTCTGATTGGAGTACGAAGGGAACCATTCTCGTTGGAACTTTACAACGCTGAGCAGATGGGACGTGAATTATAAATTGTAAAATTCCCTCATCTTCCTTAATCTCAGCATCCGTTATGGCTTGCAAATTGTAGAAGCCTCGGAGGTGTTACCAGAGAAGGTTCCCATTGTTTTCAATCTGGTAGGATGTAGAGTAACATTTTTGGATGTTGTTTTATGTGCTATTAGATTGAAAACTTGTTTTTTTTAGTTTTTTAGGATTTTAAATATCTACTAGATCAAAGAGCAGTGGTGGGAAGGGAAGAGAAGACAACTAAAGATAAAGAAATAAAGAGAGTAATAACAATTGTATTAAAAATAATATTACTTGCGGTTGCTCGCGATTTTTTGTTGCCAAATGTTTATTTTATAAAAGTATATCAAGAAACTATTTTTATTCAGTTCTTATATACATACAGTCAATTGATACAAATTATTCTTGAATACTTAATATAAGTAAATAAGTAAACGCATGTGTTTCCGATTTGATATGAAGTATCGTCATGTAATGAGCTTCTATTCATTTATTATGTACAGAGAAAATCAATTCTGATGATGATGGTTTTGTAATCCATATATCATAACAGTTACAATCGTATTACATTCAAAAATGTTCCCTTGTCAGGCTCTCATCAGTTTTTAAAGGACACGTTTACGTTAATTCTAAAGGACATATCCAAAGAAATTGCCAATTTTATTCGAATTAGGTTCCTTTACTTGAAATTGGTGGAAACAGTTTAAGCGAGGGTTGCATACTTGTTCTTTTTCTTCAAGTTCCTTTTTCTATCCAGGTTGGAAATCATTATCGTGATTTTAACTTTATTTAAAGCTGTCCTGAATAATTGAGTGAATTTATATTAAACCACCCATTTAAATTTTGCATGTGTCATTTATATGTTCTACCATATCCTGTAAATAACTTAAATTATCTGCAACTGATTAGAGGGTACATACAGGATAATGCAGAGCCACATACTGCAGCAAGAGTTTTTTTTTTCATTTTATTAAGTGCAAATTTACAATCTACTCCAATTACAACACAGAGTATTTAGCAAATAGTAGCAAAGTCTTGAATCCTGGCATGCTTTGGGCACCATCCATCGATGGTTCTCCAATACACCTAATCAGTTAGGTCCTCTGGCCATGTCCTTTTCAGTCTTCTTCCCACAAGTGGCGGCTGGTAGAGTTGTTGAATAGTTTGACTTTCATGGGCGAAATTTCTTTCTTGGGCTTTGGTTGCCTGTAGTCTAATAACATCTTCGATGAATGGTATCCCAAGGTCATTATGGATAGTTATATTGGAGACGTACCATGGTGCATTCGCTATCATGCGCAGCGTCTTTGATTGAAAAGTTTGCAGTATTTTAGTGTTGCTCGGTTTGCTGCAGCCCCATAACTCTATACCATAACTCCATATCGGCTTTAGTATAATTTTGTATAATAATACTTTGTTTTCTAATGATAACTGGGATCTTTTACCTAGCAGCCAATACATTTGTCTGACTTTTAAATTTAGTTGAGCTTTCTTGGTTTTGATATGGTTCTTCCATGTCAGCTTTCGGTCCAAATGGAGTCCCAGGTACTTGACATCTGATTTTAAGGGGATAGGAATGTTGTTAATATGAACCTGTGGACAGTCGATCCTTCTTGTTGTGAACGTAATTTGTGAAGACTTTTCACCGTTTACTTTAATCTTCCATTTTGTTAACCATGTTTGAAGTGAACTTAAATAGTTTTGCAGTTTGTTAGAAGCTCTATCTGGGTTATCGTCTGATGTAAGGATTCCTGTATCGTCGGCAAATGTGGCCATAGTAATGTCATCATCAGCAGGTATATCAGCAGTGTAAAGGAGATAAAGGAAGGGACCGAGGACACTACCTTGAGGTACTCCGGATTGTATAGGATGATATTTGGAAAGTGAGGTATTTACTTTGATTTGGAAAAATCGCTCGTTCAGATATGATTTTAATATCAGGTATATTTCATTAGGCATATTCTTTTTCACTTTATACAACAGGCCTTTATGCCACACCTTATCAAATGCTTTTTCTACATCAAGGAATACTGCCGCACACATTTTCTTTCCCTCTAAAGTTTCTTTTATATAATTTACAATCCTATGGCACTGCTGTATTGTTGAGTAGTTCTGTCGAAAGCCAAATTGATGGTCAGGTATTATGTTATTTATGTTTATTCTTTCGAGGATTCGGACTAACAGAAGTCTTTCGAAAATTTTTGACATTATTGGTAGAAGGCTTATAGGACGATAGGAGGAGGGTTCTGTAGGCGGTTTGCCCGGTTTCGCAATCATAATTATTTGTGCGTATTTCCATTGAATAGGAAAGTGACACAGTCTTATCATGCTGTTATATACAATAGTTAGCAGGACTATCGCTTTTCTAGGCAAATGCTTTAGTACATCACCATTAATTAAGTCATAACCTGGAGCCTTATGAGGGTTTATTTTATTTATCGCCTTCCAGATCTCTGTTGGTGTACATGGTTTCAGTGGTAGTGATAATTGACAAGGAGCGTCGAGAAATGTGTATACTTCTTCATCTTCAGCATTGACTTCTGTATGTAGACTAAATACCTGGGCGAGGTGTTGTGCTAATGTGTTTGATTTTTCTTCATCAGTTTTTGCCCAGCTTAGATCCGATTTTCTAATTGGTGGAATAGATGTTATTGGTCTCTTGAATTTTTTGGTCGCTTGCCATAATGAATGGTCATTAGGTGTTAGGTTGGAGATGTAATATTTAAAAGTCTCATTACGGGCCTGGATTAAAGCTGTACGCAGTTGATGTGTTAACCGATTTAATTGTGTTTTATCCCGGGGATTCCTTGACCGCTGCCACTTGGCTCTAGCTCTTCTTTTTTCATTTAAAATTTCTTTAATTTGTAAAGGAATGTTATGATCATGGGTGGTAATTTTTTTATCATCTGGAGTTAACTTCCATGCAGCATCTTGTATTACTTCTGTTAAATGTTGCACTGCTTTTTCTATTTCATGGGGTTCTTTAATTCGATGTTTTAAGTTTATATTTGTGTTAATAATAGCTTGAAATTGTTCCCAGTTGGTTCTTTTATTGCAGAGTTTTGCCACAGGTTCCTTCCAAATTACAGTTGTACTTAGTGTTATGATTATTGCGGTGTGATCTGAACTTAAATCAAGACTGGGTTCTATTTTGTAATGTATATTTGAGATACCTTTGATAACGGCAAAGTCTAGCAGGTCAGGAATCCTGTTTTGATCGGTCGGCCAATACGTTGGCTGACCTGTCGAAAGGAAGTTTAAATTATTTCTCTGCGAGCACGCCAATAAATTTATACCCTTTGGTGTTATAGCCTCGATCCCCATACGGTGTGTTTGGCGTTCCAGTCTCCAGCTGCTATAAATCGGGGTCCTAGTTCTTGAAAAAAGGTCTCGTATTCTTCAATTGATATGGAGTGTCTAGGAGGACAGTAAATTGCTGCAATGGCAAGTGGCCATGTAAATGTTTCTATTTTTAGTATGGTTCCTTGTATTTTAGGTGTGGCGTAATTTTGTAGGAAATAGTGTTTAATAGAAGATTTAATAATAATTGCTGTTCCTGCGTGAGCAGTTCCATCAGGATGATGAGTAAGGTACGTTGTGTATAAAAGGATTTTTACTACTGTTCTTTCGGTTGAGTGTGATTCTGAGATGAGAAGAACATCTAATTTATTTACTTTTAAAAATGCTGTGATTTCCTGTACATGGTTTGGTAGCCCGTTGGCGTTCCAGGCGGCTATTCTAATTGATGGAGCCATTAATTCGTTATTTTACTAATGACTGTTGTTAGCATGTTCAGGATCATGCTATTTTGGTTCAGAAGTTGATTAAATAGATTTTTGAATTCATTTAAGAAGCTTGACATCATGTGTGTTAAATCTTCACCATTATTTGGTCTGTTGATGTTTCCTGAGGTTACTTGAGCATAATTCATTCCATTTTGCGCATATTGTTGAGTCATTTGGTACAGTGCTGGATTGGATTTATGTATCCTTGTGTGTTTCTAGGTCCAGTTGTGTCGTTATTCCTGTTCTTTGCTTTTAATAAGTCTCGATAAACAGTGCAGCCTTTATAGTTCGCTGGGTGGTTGCCCTTGCAAAGAGTACATGTTGCAGGTGTGTCTTTCGGCTTTGTGCAACTTTTGGTGTCGTGTGATCCTCCACATTTAACACATTTATAAGGTTTATAACAGTATGACTTAGAGTGTCCGTATGCCTGACATCGAGTGCATTGCACAATGATGTTCTTGTGTTTCGGAGCTTCTACTCTAATTCTGGTATTGTATATAAATTCCACATTAAAAACTTTATTATTGTTGTTTTTTTGGTTCCAAATCGACGAAAAATAATGGTAGGGGCTCTTTTGTTACTCTGTGCCGGATGTTTAAAACATTTCTGACTGTGTGGCCTTGCCTTAATAATTCAGATTTTATTTGCTCTAAGGGTATAGAATGGTGTAAACCTCTTAGGACGACTCTATATGCTCTTTCTTGTTTGAGTTGATAGCTATGGTGTACTATTTTTTCTTCTCTCATGTAATTTATTATTTTTCTATAAGAATCAGGTGTTTTAGCATTTATTTTAACAACATTTTCAGAAAGAGTGGTAGTATAACACGTTTCATCTTCAGTAACTTGCGCTATAGAGTCAGTCATTGCTTTGTAGTCTATTACTCCGTAAACATAAATAGGGGGCGGCTTGGGATCTTTCGTTTGGGTATTTGGGTTGTCATCGTTTCTGTTACTGGTATGGATTTGGTTTGTATCTGCGTTTTCTTCTGAGAGAGTTTGAAACCTATTAGATGTGCTTACTGAAGCACCTTGCTCAGTAGTTTCTGCTATTTTTCTACGTTTTCTTTTTGATCTCGACTCTTTTAGTTGTTGCCACGGACAAGCATTTGCATCACTTTCCATGTTTTCATCGTCACTTGATGAGGACGTTAGGGAATAATCTATTCCTTCTTCGAAAGTTTTTGAGTGTATCTCTGGCTGCGGAGGAACTGAGTTTTGGCTCATTTGAGGTAAGGATAAATTTTGGAAATTATATGGATGAGTGTACATATTTGGAAGAGGTGGGAATTGATTTTGATAATAGTGCATCATGTCTGCTGATACAGAGTTGTGTTGTTGCATATATTGATGATTTAGTTGCATTGGTATCATTGTATTTGAGGGTTGATTCATTTGTGCATTATATATATTGTTGACTGGACCGGATCCGTTCCCATTTCCAGCCAAAAACGTTTTTATAAATGGATGATTAATATTTCTTGTCTAGTGCAATTGAGTCGCACCCAAGAATAATAAAATAAAAACATTTGAAAATAAATTGCTGATAAAAAGTCTATATAGTCTTTGTGTAATTCTAATTCTAATTAATAGTCTATTTGGACACTTTGAATTTGGCAATCACTTACCCAGCTAGTGGATAGTGTAATGTTCTTGCTGGACCACTTTCACTATTTTTAAACGATGCTAATTCACTATTTTTGAGGTATTAGTACTCAACAAACAATGGCTGATGTTTACCATATAGTGGGTCAACTGCACTATGCAGCAAGAGTAAAATATTTGTTTCATAATGAGGATATTACACTTTTACAGCGGCCAGCACAATCGCCAGATCTTAATCCCATCGACCATGTATGTAAGACGCTTTCCATCTGCACAAAGTTCATATTAGACAAGGTCTTCAAGATCATCTTACTCAGCAATGGATCCTATTGCCTTAAAACAAAATTTATAATTTAATTTTAAGCATGACAAGGCATATCAAGCTATAATGAATGCTGCTGGAGGACACCCAGATTATTAAACACATTTGTTGTTAGATTTTTATGTTTTATATTGACTTTTATGTTAAAAGTTTTCATTAAATCAGTGAATCAGTGCCTTCTTAACTTTTGTTTGATTATTTCATCATCAACACAAACTGATAGCGAGGAAGCTCTAATAATATTAAAATCTGAAGTCCAACATTCTATAAATAACTCCAAATCTGGCAAAGCCCCTGGGCCAGATGAAGTTCACATCGAGCTGATTAAACTTATAGATGAAGAAAATTTAAGCGCAATGACATCCTCTTTCATATATTACGGTTGACAATTTGGTAGTAACGTTTGCTGAGTTTTGGTTATTTAGTAACCGATTATTTTGTCCTTAAAGGATGTGTGTTATGGCGAGCACGCCACTGTGTGTGTGTTTAAATTTCAATATCTAGACTACATCAGAGATGATACACACCCACGCTGATAATTTCGAGGTGTCAGTGATATGTTCCAGGACTATGAAAGGTTTTAAGAAATAGTTTGTATTCATTAATTTCATCATTTTATACAGAATAAAAGTAGCGCAGTCAGTAGAATTTCCAATTAGAAAAAGTAAAGCATTTTTTTAATCGATTTTGATCGTTAATTAAGAAATTGGAGAATTAGTGACTTAGTATTTGAGTTCCGAGTGTAAGGCCACGAGGAAGGAAAACTGAAGGAACCCGTAAGCAACTTTGAAGAATTCCAAGTGTAAGGCAACTTGTTGTGTAAAGCCACAAAGTAATTCGGAAGTTCTGGGGAGGCGCAACTAGCAACTTCGTGTAATTTTCTCAACCAGCTTCAATGAAAAGCCACTCATCCCTGGAAACGGCGAAGCATTTCCACAGAAGAAGCAACAACATCACGGCTACCATACCGACTACATACAGTTTATAATTTAGACCAGTTCCAGTGTAAGGCCACTTGATCTGGAAGGTACAAAACGTGCTCACACCCGTTCTCTGCGCGTACCAGTGTAAAGCCACTTGATATGGGAAAGTGCAAAGTTTTCGACCCGTTCCAGTGTAAAGCCACTAGATCTGGGAAGCTGCAACGTTTTCGACCCGTTCCGGGGTAAAGCCACGTTCTCACGGAAGTACTTAAGGTTAGTCGAATTCTATTAATTTTGTATTTTGTTTTCATTTTTTTTTATTTACTCTGTTTGGCTATTTTCAAACTTTTAAGATATCATATCTAGTATTTGTTTTTTTTTATTTGTTTAATTTATTTTTGGTTAATACAATGGCAATTAGTAACGTAACACCAACTACGCCAACAATAATTTCAGTCAGTACTTCTAATAATTATATTAATTGTGAGAAAGCTATCAAGCTTATAAATGTTTTTAATAGGTCCTCATCAAAATTGCATTATTTTATAGTTTCTGTTTGTTTGATTTGTACAAAATTTGACTCAGAATTGCCAATTTTACCTTTTATTTTAAAAAGCAGATTAAAGGAAATCACATTATTTTCATCTGATCGAGAACATAATATATTTAGTCCAAATAATATACACGACAATCAAGTCCGAAGTAATATTATCAACTTCACCGAAAAAATTGATGCTCGTAAACTAAAATTGAGCATCTCGATAAAATATTACAAACAAAAATAAAGGATATTTAGCATATTTCGCCTTCGGTTAAAACAAACAAACCGGCAGACGCTCTGTCAAGTGTTCCAATAAACCATATCTATCGAAAAGAAAAGGAATTTGCCGAATTTCAGAAAGTTAAAGCTAACTTGATTTTAAATAATTTTTTATATTTTAACGAGCAAGTCTTAGACATTAATAATAAAAATATTTTATATCTTTATAATGAGAATAACAGACATTATTTTGAAATTATAAATGATAGATCTTCTGGTATTGGTGACTCAGATTTTGAAAAATAGTTAAAATTAAACAACACCACTGCCTGGAAAATGTTAATATCTGTCGACCTTTTCTTTTTTGATAAACAAAGGAAATGCTAACTGTTATTATAGATAATCCAACGAAATTTGCGCAAGCTTTATTTTAACCGTATGCTATTATATTTTGTGATGCTATTAACTGAACGAAGTTGAAGTGTAACACGGCAAGTAGTAGATATGAACTTTTATTATCCATATTATAAACGAATTTAATCAGTAATAATTGCAACATATAATTCGATTACCTGTGGTACATATTACCTTCTCATAACAACAAAAGTAGAATGAGTTATTGCCGGTTGGTTTCTTTGTTTCATGTGGCCCTACCTGCTCTGTGAGGAGCATATCCAGAGAGGCTCTACACTACAAACCAAAACTACGAAGCTGCAAAAGAAGCTCTTCTTGGACACCCCAGCTTCGGTCTTCAGGAGGGAGGTGTTATGGCGAGCACGCCACTGTGTGTGTTTACATTTCAATATCTAGACTACATCGGAGATGATAAACACCCACGCTGATAATTTCGAGGTGTCAGTGATATGTTCCAGGACTATGAAAGGTTTTAAGAAATAGTTTGTATTCATTAATTTACTATCGTTTTGTACTCTAAGCTGTTAACAACTCAATAAACTTGTGCCTTTCCTTCAGAGTTTCGTTACTTAATTCTCCAACGAACACACATAATTTTATACAAAATAAAAGTTGTGTAGTTGATATTTAATGTTTAAGACATGTTGGTATTTAAGTATTAAGTTGTGTAAGGATTAGAAAATGCCTAAATTTACCTTGAAATTACTGAACGTCAGGTGAATTTGACAGATGCGTGCGTTGTGTATTTTAATTGGGAGTGCTTTGTCAGCTGCGGCTATTTCGAGTGTCGATTGGAGATTTTCTATCTTTTTCCTTTTTGTGAAGTTAGTGAGAGAGGATTTTTGTTGTAGAGTTTTTTTGGTTTTTGAACGCCTTGGTAGCAAAACAACGACGTTCTTTATTTTTCAATAGAGATATAAAAAAGCATTTGTGAAGCCTGACCGGCGATTTGAATTCCCAGTATTAAATTGGAAATGGTAGTTTTTCAATCCTTTAATGGGATGTGCAGGAATGCAGGAGATGGGAGTTCTTCTGTTGAGGTTTCCGTTGGTGTGCTGGAAATTTGGGGCAAGATAAGATTTTTTAGGAAAACCCTCAAATATTAATTTAATGTATTAATGGCCAGTGTTTAATGGACCTTTTTTTTATGTTAAAGGTAAGCTGAATTCATTTTTGGTCAGTTTATTGGTTTTGAGTTTTAAGAGGTTAGTTCAGTTATTTTTATTGTTTTTTTCTTTTGTTAGGGTGTTCCGGCAGAACAATTATATGTACGAATCATATCAATCCTGGGGCTATCAATAATAGGAGTACATTTACATTTGACAAGTTGACATTTAACAAGTTTATAACATAACATTCAACATTTAAAATTTAAAGAAGATTGTAGATGAAGTTATGTATTATTGAAGGAAAAATACGGTAACAGATTTTATTTTTTTATGGGAGAAAAACAAGAAGAAACAAGGTACAATTTAGGTTGGGTTAAATGGGTCTAAAAAGGAAGAAATTCTACGGAAGATCTAAATACGAAATCAGAAATTCGTTCAACAATACAGCACTCAAGAGCATCCTTTTTGAAGATGAGGAAATTTCTGAGTAACAAAGACTCAGAAAAATCTGCAAATCCCATTTGGGATGGTAAAATGTTATATCCACTCTATTCTCCTTTATGGTGTCGAAGCCTGGATTGTTAATATTGACTTAATGAGAAAGCTGATCAATCGACCGATCATATTACTAACGAAACGGTGTTACACTGAATGGGAAGAGACAGAGAACTTTTGACCACCATTAAAAAGAGAAAAACGGCATATTACAGCTGATTATGACGGGTAAAATTGAAGGAAAAAGGGGTTATGGTAGACGACAAATATCCTGGGTGAAAAACATTCGCGACTGTACCCGGTTAAATATAAATACTCTTTTCAGAAAAGCAGAAGATAGAGACGAATTTGCAATGGTTATAGCCAACCTTCATTAGTGAAGTCGGCTCTAGAAGAAGAAGAAGATTTCATCATAGACAAGTCGGACTACAACGAAATTAGGATGAATTCATTGCTGACAAATCAGGCATTCTAACGGTACCTCACTTAATGAAATCAATCAAAATTGATGAATATAATGAGAAAAAAATGTTATGCTCCTTAGACATTTTTGTGTGTGTATTTTTCACAGTTTAAATGGCAAAAAACTAGTTAGATAAAATTGTGGTATCGAATCATTAAGGAATTCATAATTCGTCCTTGTGAATGTCTCCTTGCTCATTTAGTCAATAAAACTGTTATGTTTATGGTAAATTAGAAGAATGAACTTCTTGACTTTCACATAAATTCATTGTTTCAAATTCAACAGTGTATTTCCCATGGTCAACAAAAATACGTATATGAATTGTGTGTAAGAGACACAGTAGAAATTTTTCTCTCTGCTGTGAGATACACCGAAATTAATTTCACTTCAAAGTGGAGATTTTACACACAGTTGCATATCCGGCTATATAATCTAACCAACTAAATGTTCAGCAGTGGCGTCCGGCGTTCTCTTTGCAATGTCTAATAAAGGAGATTAGGGAAATGAGAGCCAGACTTAAGGGTCCGCACCGCGCCCAAGGAACAGAACCGAACCGAACCGACTACAAGCACAAGCTCAACCTAATAGAAATATTAAAAATATTAAAAAATATTAAAAAATATTGCTAAAAGATATTTAATTGAAAACTTATTGGACCATTTTCCTGGTAACAATTCCATGGCTTCTAAAAATTGCGAGCCAGATGGATGCTGAAACGAAGAAGACAAGAGGGAATTCAAAAAAAGAATGTGTGTGTACTTTGTACGCACGTAAGAAGTTATACTTCTATTATATGATTTCAACGAAATTAATATACTTTAAACAGTTTATTTATATTTTATTTAAATATTAAACTAATTTATACTTACTACTTCTCAAAATTTTTTTAAAACAGTGCCAAAAACTAAAATAATAAAAGAATAAAACACACACAAACACATTGAAAAATGCCACAACTGTTTTCTGAACAATAATTATCAGAAAATATTTTAACTAAATACGTATTTTCTGAAAAAAAAATTATATAATAAATATACTTACAATCATAAAATGTATAAAAAAAAATAAAAAAATAAAAGTTTCTATTGTGGTTCGAATCCGCTTATCAGCGCAGTTAGTATTGAAATTCATTCACCTTAAACTTTTACCCACGGAGACCATGCGTCATCATGTGCGAAGATCAACTAACTAAACGGATTAAACTTTTGACAGTTCTGAATTTAATCAAATTATTTTGATTTTGAATTGGAATTTTGAATTGAAAGGTGAATATTGATAGAAATTTTGATGGTAATTAAATTATGTAAAATATTTTGTAAATATTTGAACCATTTTATATTTTTATCGCAACTACGAAGTCCGACCGATTGAAAGGAGCACGGAATTTTTCATTAATTATTTTGTGACGAATTCGGGGAATTCCTTTTCTTTGGATATTTTGTAGCGACTGGCAATATATACTTTGACACAATACTTATTTGTGGGAATTCCCCGTTTATGACTAACATTCAGCACAACTTTTTTCGGCACTTTACAACGTTCTTATTCTTTTTTTTTTCCTCATCGACACATCGTTGGGAAGTTCTGATAGCAACTACAGGCAAAAGAAGGATTCAAGACACGCGGTGGAGTGCAAGAGGCGATGCCGTAAATGTGACATGGCATCATTACAAAGACATTTTCGTCACTTGGGAACAACTGACAGAGGCAGGTGAAAGCTTAAACACTAGCACAGATGCAGGTGCTTTACTAGTTTCGATGCAGTCATTTTCCTTTCTTTGTTTTTTTGGGCCTGTGGCAACTGGTGCTACATGAAGTGAATGATGCACAAAAATATTTACAAACAAGGGGACTTGTCATAAGATTGTGCGCTCATAAAGTAAATGCTTTGCAGATGATATTGACAGAGAAAAGAGAGGAATGGACAAATGACGTTGTAGGTTATGCAAAAATATGTGTGAAGAACTTGGAATTTCCATAAAACCTCGGAGGCGCATAACAAGAAAGCATATTTTTGATGACAGAACTAGAGGTGCTAACTTGTCTTGTTAAAATGAGTTGAGACGAAAGCTATTTTCTTCGTTAGATAGAGTTATTGTAGAAATTCGTGAGCATTTTAAACAGGTACAGAATTTAACGGATAAGTTTGTTTATCTAACGTCGGCTATATTATTAGATCCAGACAACACTGAATCATAGATAAGGGGGTGGGGGTGCACTGAATGTAGAAATGTAGAGACTACGCATCTGACGAAATTGACGAGCAGGGTTTCAAGCTATAAAAACTTCGACTGCGGACTTTCGTTGCTGCTACAGGCAACGAAATTGATTAATGCACTAACTTGAAATATTTAAATTTATTGTTAAATCCAAGCTGGAAGATACTCCAATAGTGCCCAATATTTTAATAATATTCCGAATATTTTTCATAGTTGATATAAGCAATGCCAGCTGTGAGAGGGGTTTTCAAAATTGAAATTGATTAAAAATTATTTAAGATCGACAATGAGTACTATAAGACTAACTAATTTGGCTATTTTGTCTATTGAGTAAGAGGTGTGTGATGCGATAGACATTGACGGTGCAATAAAAGACGGTGCTTCTTAAAAAAAGTAGACGTGTAAATTTTTAATTGAAGACGGAAGTTTTGTTTTTAATTCTAACAAATACTCATATTACTTTTCAATAAAGATAAAAATATAAAAAAAAAACTAATAATGGAACTAGAATAATAATGCGGCTGTAGTTTCGTGTTGCAACGAAATTGAAAATGGTTATTCATTTTTGATAAAAATATAACAGTATAGTTCTAGTTCTAAGTAAAAATTGATTTTATTTAATTTTGTCGATCGTCAAGGTGTACCTAATCTTAAGTAAAAAGTACTTAAGTTATATCAATATATCTAGTTGGTTAAAGTTAAAGAATTTTTGTATTAATAAACGTGATTGTAAAACCTAGGTAAACTTTTTAATTTAAAATCCAACCTGTACAGGGTGTTTGGTAAAGAATGGGCCATAGCTTAACCTTAGATTCCTGAGCTTCAAATAGGTCGATTTAAGCTAACTTACCTTAGTACAAAAGTTGATAATAACCTAAATACAGGGTGTCAAAGTTAAACTTTTATTTTATTTATTTTTGAATATTTCCTGACAGGCATGGGACAACAACACGAAATTTGGTAAGTGGTGCTGGCATTGTACAATCTACTAAATTATGTTAAACAAACGTTTCTGGCTACTACCAGAGGCGTACAAGGGGGAACATGAATGGTTGACCCTTCCCAAATTCTACCCCACTGGCGGAATTGCTATTTTAGTGCAATTTCTTTATTCTCCAATACTTTTTATATAAAAAGCATACTCTTCATTCGTAACGATAAAGCCATTAGTTTTCGAGATATTTGAAGCTAAAAACGAAGGAGCATAATACGTTAATCAAAATAAGTGTGCCTTTTCATTTTAAACTTCAAATATCTCGAAAACTCATGACTTTATCGTTACGAATGAAGAGTATATTATTTGCATAGAAAGTATTGGAGAATCTAAAAATTATGCTGAAATAGCAGTTTCGTCAGTGGCGTAGAATGTGGGAAGGGTCAACCATTCACTTTCCCCTATCGTACGCCTCTGGTATTAACCACAAACGATTATTTAACATAATATAGTAGGATGTACAGTACCTACACTTTCTGCCAAGTACCATGAGGATATGTCAAATAGTTTTATAGTATCGGGCACACATAGTTCTTAAAGTTTTAAATAAAGAATAAATTATTTAAAAAAAAGAATACTTTAAAATAATTTGACATATCCGTGTGATACTTGGCAGAAAGTGTAGGCACTGTACACCCTACTAAATTATGTTGAATAATCGTTTCTGGCTACTACCAGAGGCGTATGACAGGGGAAAGTGAATGGTTGACTCTTCACAAATTCTACGCCACTGATGAAACTGCTATTTTAGCATAATTTTTAGATTCTCCAATACTTTCTATGCAAATAATATACTCTTCATTCGTAACGATAAAGTCATCAGTTTTCGAGATATTTGAAGTTAAAAATGAAAAGGCACACTTATTTTGATTATTGTATTATGCTCCTTCGTTTTTAGCTTCAAATATCTCGAAAACTAATGGCTTTATCGTTACGAATGAAGAGTATGTTTTTTATATAGAAAGTATTGGACAATAAAAAAATTGCACTAAAATATCAATTCCGCTAGTGGCGTAGAATTTGGGAAGGGTCAACCATTTACGTTCCCCGTAGTACGCCTCTGGTAGTAGCCAGAAACGTTTGTTTAACACAATTTAGTAGATTGTACAATACCAGCACCACTTACCAAATTTCGTGTTGTTGTCCCATGCCTGTCAGGAAATATTCAAAAATAAATAAAATAAAAGTTTAACTTTGACACCCTGTATTTAGGTTATTATCAACTTTTGTACTAAGGTAAGTTAGCTTAAATCGACCTATTTTAAGCTCAGGAATCTAAGGTTAAGCTATGGCCCATTCTTGACCAAACACCCTAATATGCAAAATAATGATGACTGTTCTCGCCAAAAAGTTCTCTATAATTAATGTATGTAATGTATATCATACAATAAATTAAAATACCTCAATAAGAGGGCGACAAAATTGTCTTCCGCCCGGGGCGGCCGACACTCACGCTACGCCACTGCAAAGAATTACATACTATTTCGGTAGGTTCTTTTTAAATTTTCCAAATAGGTAGGTACCTATGAAATTTTATATTATACCTACTGAAACATTTATAATTATTGAAGTTATACTTCTTTAGGCGCGATTAAGAGTAAAATTTAATAATACTGCGCGCTTGCGCACACAGACAGTATGGCGTTTAGTTGATAAATATTTCAATTTATGTATAAATATATCAGTGCAAGAAAAGGTGTGAAAAGAATATATTAGTGTTTTTAGTAAATATATGTATTATAATTTTTGTGTCTTTATATTTGTCTTCCTCGGGAATAAGATATTTTATAATAATAGTAAGTATATTTAAAGTACATATTTTTGTATTAAATTTGTCAGTATGTATGAGAAATCTTGTAACCTGTCAAAGCAAAAGGGATATAGCGCAGTGGTAGAGCGTGTGACCGGAGATCAAGAGGTCCCGGGTTCAAATCCCGGACGATTCATATTCTTTTTTTTTATATTTTTGGTATCGTTTTAATAAAAAAATTTTAAAAGTGGTAGTTAAAGAAAGGTAGTTTAATATTTAAATAAAATACAAATAACCTGTTAAGTATATTAATTTCGTTGAAATCATAATAATAGAAATATAACTTCTTACGTGCGTACAAAGTACACACACACACATTCTTTTTTTATTACGTACTTGTCACTTTTAAAAACTTTATAAAAAGTCACTACAATTATAAACTTTTTTCTCTGCCATCACAACAATAAAAACTAATATACACAACATTAATTTGTTTATCCAAAATCTCCATATTGATTATTGACAAATGATTTTAACACCCAATCAGATCCTGTATAACGTTTATACCATACTGTCGGTGTGCGCATGCGCGCAGTAAAATCATAATTTTACCCCCGTGCCTAAAGAAGTATAACTTCAAAAACTTACAATTCACGACCCCGTCTGTTAAGCTGGTAAATTCCAACAGAAAATGAACGTAGTTATTCAAAGGAGTAAAACCAATATAAAATGAAATAAGATTGTGTATAGTCGGTTCACTAAACTCAGACACAACTGGCTAGTAATTTTAGTCTGTAATTTTTTTATTTTTTGCCAATTTTACCAAAATTGACAAAATTACTAACTATTTAGTAATTATTAACTATTTAGTAATTATTGTTTTGCCAATTTTACCAAATTGGCAAAATTACTTACTAAAATCACTAGCCAGTTGTGTCTGAGTTTAGCAAAGCGACTATACCATTTTTATTCAGTGGCAATGCGACGGCAAAACTGTCTTATTTTTCACTTAGAAAAGAGAGCGCAAGCCAGAACTCTAAATCGACGATTTTCGACTCTATTTGGAGTCATCATCAGAGAGGCGTAGGCCTGCTAAGTGACCAATCTCCGAGAGCTTATCCCCGCATTGCAACTGACGTCCATGGAGTAGGTGTCTAACGACATCTGGTAACTGAAAGTCAAAGTTTTAAAGTTTTCAACCTAATAGAAATATTAAAAATATTAAAAATATTCCTAAAAGATATCTAATTGAAAACTTATTGGACCATTTTCCTGGAAACACCTTCATGGCTTCTAAAAATTGCAAGCCAGGTGGATGCTGAAGCGAAGAAGACAAGAGGGAATTCAAAAAACTTACAATTCACGACCCCGTCTGTTCAGCTGGTAAATTCCAAGTCGAAAATCGTCGATTTAGAGTGCTGGCTTGCGCTCTCTGTTCTAAGTGAAAAATAAGACAGTTTTGCCTTCGCATTGCAACTGCATAAAAATGGTATACATTTTTATTTCATTTTATATTGGTTTTACTCCTTTGAGTAACCAGGTCCATTTTTCGTTGGAATTTACCAGCTGAACAGACGGGGTCATGAATTGTAAGTTTTTTGAATTCCCTCTTGTCTTCTTCGCTTCAGCATCCATCTGGCTTGCAATTTTTAGAAGCCGTGGAGGTGTTACCAGGAAAATGGTCCAATAAGTTTTCAATTAAATATCTTTTAGGAATATTTTTAATATTTTTTAATATTTTTAATATTTCTATTAGGTTGAAAACTTTAAAACTTTGACTTTCAGTTACCAGATGTCGTTAGACACCTACTCCATGGACGTCAGTTGCAATGCGGGGATAAGCTCTCTGAGATTGGTCACTTGGGGCAGAGAGCAGCAGGCCTACGCCCAGGGCCGCGTTTAGGTAAATTGACGCCCTAGGCCCTAGGCAATTCTCTAGTAGTCGCCCTTCAAACATGTACAATTTTTGCGAAAAAAAATTGCAGAAATTTGCATATCAGAGACAAAAATTTACTGCACATCAGAGACTTCTTTTCAAAAAGAGACTTTTCAAAAAAAAAATTTTCTTGACAAAATCGACAAATTGTTATAACAGGTTCTTGCGTCATACTTGATGGGAAGTTATTTTTAATTCTTGACATTTTTTAAAATGACCTTTCAGCGGACACGTTGGAAACTGGGATGCACAAATAAATGTGCAAAGCAATGTCAAAATTAGGGAAATATCTTTCAATCCACTTAGTGCAGTCACTGCAGGTTTTCACCTCCGATTTTATTGAACCTCCATCGATTTTCATGAAAATTGGTTAGTAGTTAGAGGATACCTCAAGGAATAAAGGTGACATAATGCCAACTTGCGCTTTTACCGTGGTGGTGGATGCCACCCCTTCTTGGGGGTGAATTTTTTTAATAATACCATAAATCGATAGAGAGACAAATTCTAAGCAAAATTTGTTATATAAAGTTATTAATATAAATCAATACTTTTTGAGTTATTAAAGATTAAAATTTTTATTTTTTCGTAAAAAATGCGTGTTTTAAAGCTGTTTTTCACGTATAACTCAAAAAGTATAAGCATTTACAAAGAAGTTATTATTTCCAAAATTGAATATAAAAAAGCTGAAAACACTCCTCACTTAAAGAACTAAACTAATGTTAATTCAAAGTGAGTTATGGGTAATTCAATGTATATTTTTTTCGACGAGTACTCAAATCTAAGTATTCAAGCTTAAATAACGGGGAAAACGATGCATTTTATAAAATATACCTGCTAAGCACTTGTCAAAGTACTTCGGAGTACCTATCAAATCAGCTGCAGTAGAAGTTAATTGCATCACAATTAAGTAAGGTATGATAAAATAAGAGAATCCTTTAGAACTTCTTAGGAAAAAGTCAAAAATAAAACATACGCCATTTCCACAAAAATTAAAATTTATAGTAATCCTTAGAGGAATTTATTTTTAACTATTAGCATAAGTAATGATTTCAACAATTTTGAACGGTTTAAAATGCATATTTTTGAAAAAAAGATGTGATTTAAAAACATCAGAATTTTTAAGATTATCATAATTTTCAATTTCTTTTGATAATAACTCCAAAAATACTAAATATACGTAAAAAGTTATATATGTATAACCAAATTTTAGTTTTTTCTGTATCAAATATTTTACCTTTTTACTATTTCTGTAGGGTAAAATATAACCGAGATAGAAACGTTTAAAGCTTAAATTTTGTTGCGAGTACCATGTAACCGGGGCCATTTAACCTTTTATTTTTAAAAAAGTAAGGGGTTCAAAAGATTAAATTCAACGTGGTTCAATAGCCATTAAAATTAACTTTCAAATAGTTTTTAGGCAAACCTGATATCGTAAAAATTAAGTTATTAAAAAAAAACAATAACTATTTTGGAAAAAATTTTAAAAGAAAAATTTAAAAAAATATTTGGTGCATAAATTTTAATGCTATCAACATGTTCGGGGGCTCATTTGATAGATATTTCTAAGTACTTCGACAAATGTTTAAGAAGGTTATGTTTTATATAAAATGCATCATTTTCCCGTTATTTAAGCTTGAATACAGTAGGAAAAATGAAAGAATACCCATGAACGAACATATAAAACACGCTGTATTTTCCTGTCACCGTGTCACACAAAAAATTGGCCAGCGCAAGTACATGTAATAATTATTATTGTTACATGTACTTGCACTGGACAATTTTCTTTGTGACACGGTGATAGGAAAATACAGCGTGTTTTATATGTTCGTTCATGGGTATTTTTTAATTTTTCCGACTGTACTTAGATTTGGGTACTCGCCGAAAAACATATACCTACATTCAATTGCCTATAACTCGCTTTTAGTTAACATTAAAAGGTTTTTCTAGTAAGGAGTTTATTTCATTTTTTATTAGCTTCTTTGGTAATAATAACTTTTTTGTAAAATCTTATAGTTTTTGAGTTATTTATGAAAAATCGGTTAAAAACATGCATTTTTCTCATGAAAAATTAAAATCTTTGTATAATAAAATATTAATAACTCTATGTAACAAATTTTGCTTAGAATTTGTCCCTCTATCGAATTCTGGGGATATTTTTATTAAAATAATTTTCACCCCCGAGAAGGGGTGGTAACCACACCCAGGGTAAAAGCGCAAGTTGACACCATGTCACCTTTGTTCCTTGAAATATCCTCTAACCACTCACCAATTTTCATGAAAATCGATGGATGTTCGACGAAATCGGGGGTAATAGCTCATATCCACCTTCAGTGACTGCACTAACTCTTCTATAAATATTAAGATATGTCAATTGGTGATTTTATTGTGGTATCCAAATGACGCTTTAAGTGAATGCATTCATGTATGAATGATGTATGTATCTTGGTCGTCTTTAGTTTGTATCAGATTTTCAGCTTGTCAGCTTGTCCCGTGCCCAGATCAGCTTTTTTAATAATATCTTCATTGCTTAAATTTTGGCAAATCTGTTAATAACACGAAAACGTTGATAAATAAGTAGATAAGATTCCAGACGTCTATTCAGGTCTCTTATCAGAGTGTCGATCATAATATAAAATGTGTGAGCTTTCATCTCATCACTATTTTTGAAAATTGAATTTTTCTTTTTTCTTTCTTATTTCTTAATATGTTTAATTTAGGCACATTTTTTGGCTTCCTTGCGGTAAAGTAATTTGAAAGAGCTTCATACTCTTTATTGACAGAACCTTAGATTAACGAAACCGAAATCGTCTTCGTTAATAAGGACATAACCCAGATCCATAATTTTTTTATACAAATATTTTTTGTACAGTATTTTTGCCGCCCTCTCATAATGTGCCGCCCTAAGCAACTGCCTATATTGCCTAATGGATAAAGCTGCCCTGCATACGCCTCTCTGATGATGACTCCAAATAGAGTCGAAAATCGTCGATTTAGAGTACTGGCTTGCGCTCTCTGTTCTAAGTAAAAAATAAAACAGTTTTGCCTTCGCATTGTAACTGAATAAAAATGGTATACATTTTTATTTCATTTACATATAATTTCACCTAAAATACATCAAAATTTCAACAGTTTTATATAATGTAGGTAGGTACAAGGTACATTAAGTTCTTCAGTCATAACCGTCGCAAATCTTTACATAATTATAATATATGAAATTATATATGAAACTGAAACGTTAATAAAATCATTTTTAGTTAAATTGTGGCTTATTTCCTATTTAGAATAGTTAATTGCAAAAATGCCACAAAGAAATAGCTTCAGAAAAATATTGATTAATACTGACAACGAACCAACATTTATAAAAATATTCATTAATCCATTTTAGAGAAAAACTTTTAAAAAGAAAGTTGTAGTAAATTAAATTTGAGCTGTGGCAAGTTTAATTTAGTTAATTAAGTTGTTGCAAAACAAACTTAGTTAACAAATTGAAGAGTCTCAGATGCAGAATCCACCAATTTAATAAAAATTAAAATGGTAAATAGTATTTTAAACCTGAGACTTTTCGCGTTGAAAGTTCTTACTGGTACATCCTTAATCTGCGACTTTTTCAATTAATAAGACAGCAGACGACGAATATAGAAAACGAAAGGGAAACGATCACATTCCGCCTTCATTCATCTAGGAAAAGGACAGCAGAGGAACTTTCAGTACCCAAACCGAGTAAAGGAAATAAAATAATAAATGATGAGAGGTGTGCACGCTAACAAAAGCTACTGAAGACGCCTGAAATGGTAGAAACAGCCTGTCTAGCGGGTGTGCAACCCTCTGAATCGAAAACAAGCAAAACCATCATTTATTATATTAAACTTAGTTAAATTAACTTAGTTGTTGCAAAACAAACCGCGAAAGGTCCAAAATGGCAGTTTCTTTGCAATTGTATTATTTATTGCAAAAATAACTTATTTTTATTCTTTAACAGTTTAACTGCCATGTGTGCCATATATGGACACAGGCAATTTTAGTTCCCTGCCATGTGTACATATATTGGACAAAGGTTTTATCAGCGTTTCAGCCATGTGTCCGTAGTTGGTACACATTTACCGTGTATTTAAATGGGAATATCATTGAGTCTGGCGTAGAACTATAACATTTAAAAGTATCCTGGGATTTTTTTAATTTTTAAAGGTATAAAAGAAAATAAAATGAAAATTAACTATACATTAACGTTTTTTTTTATTTTTATGACAGTACAGCATAGTATAATCAAAAGTAACATATAATGTAGTATTTTTTAACTAGAAAATTAAGTACTGAGAGTCAATTTTCTTATACATGTTTTAGATATTTTTGTGAAAACATGGTTGGCAAAGAAACATTCTAAGTACATAAAGGGGCTGTCTTCACATCCGTTGCATACCCATGTTATTCGTTTTGTGTTTTTTACAGCATAATTTTGACCATGTAGTTCAGAGTTTTTTTTGTAACAAATCATGTTTGGCTTGAACTTGTACAGGAAGGGGTAGATTACTACTTTGAAGAAGTTGCATAAACACATTTTCTTTGAATTTTGTAACTGATATTTTGCTTTGGTTGATGTTATTGAAAATAATTAGAGCATTCTCTTACTGGAAAATAACGGAATATTTTACCTTTAGTGTCCATCTGTGGTACTCATGGCCTGCAATTAAATATTGGGAGTAATTTCACAATCACAAGCCGCGTGTACCAAATGAGGACACAGCAATTTTTACAAAAATAACCAAAAAACAAATCTGATTTTATGATTTTTGTTAAAAACAAACACAAATAGAGTAATTAAGAAGAAAAAAATATTTTGGCCCAGAAGACCCGGTATTAAATTTACTCTGAATTTACCTGGCAGTTAAAGTGTTAAGGCCTCAAAAGATCTTTCAATTCGAAGCATAAAAGACATTTGTAAAGTCCGATCGGTGAACTTGTTGCTTAGATATTATAAATTGTTTATCCATATTGTTTCCCAAGTGTATCCCAATTATTTGCCATAGCTCAAATTTGTCAAATTGTGGCTTGTTTTAATTTACTACAACTTTCTTTTTAAAAATTTTTCTCTAAAATGGATTCATGAATATTTTTATAAATGTTAGTTGTCAGTATTAATCAATATTTCATGAAAATAATAAGTTGTTTTTATAAATGGTGTAGATTTCAATCTATTAACATGACTTTTTACGTAGTTTCATATCTTAATTATGTAAAGATCTGCGACGATTATGACTGAAGGAGTTAATGTACCTACCTACATTATATAAAATTATTAAAATTTTGATGTATTTTAGGTGAAATTATATGTTTTAAGTACATATCCATAAACTTATAATAATCCTTTCGTACCGCGTATGCATAGAAAGCTAGGATCTGCAATCGGCTTTTGCTTGTAGTCGGTTCGGTTCGGTTCTATTCCTTGGGCGTGGTGCGGACCCTTAAGTGAGAGCCTGTGGGTAACGGGAGCCACCTTATTTTTATGCACGCACCACACTCTCGCGAAGTTACTTCGGAAAAGCTGACCGAGGCCAAAGTACAGTCACTACACACTGGTTCAACTTATAAGGCTTTGGTCACACGGGCGATTTTTTACGGCGCGATAATTTGCGGCGCCCATTGATTTGACTACCTCCTCCACCAATTTTAGATGAAAGTATTTCATGGCGCCGTCATCATGAATGGGCGCCGTAAATTATCGCGCCGTAAAAAATCGCCCGTGTGGCCAAAGCGTTATAGCGAGAAACACATTCACGCAGGGCGATATGGACTTCGGTTCCTTTGACTTGATCGCAAAAACCGCCGCCGAATGGAAGTAGACCGAGGCGCAGCGAAGTCGCATGAGGTGCCTGTCTTAGAGGTAACACAGACGGGGCGGCGTACGTCGACTGAACCCCCGTTGAGATGTCTATAGCGACGCATCCCTTACTATACTTTGATGCAGTAACACACACCAGACGCTCTTAAAATTTTCGATGCAGCGGCTTTCTGGCGACATATCCTGGAACCCATCCACCGCCAATCGGTTTTATGACTTCGACGGCATATCATAAATGCGTGTATCGTGGTGCAACACAGACGTTTCAGCTGTTTTCTAGCGAATTCTGTAGTGAGTGTTGTCAGATCGTGCTTTTGTGATGGGAAATACACATGTAGAAAAATTAATTAATGAAATTCAGATGAGACCAGCTATTTGGGATATGCGCATTGATGAATATTCAAACAAAATAATAAAAAAACCTTATTTATTATTATTTATTATTTTATTTATTATGCTCTACAGGCCTTGTATTTACAATTTTAGATAATACAGTTTATGCTAATAATTTATATACAATTTTATTTGATGTCTATGTAAAAATTGCTGAACTATGGTTCTCCACTATATCCTATTTTTCAGCTCCTCTTTCCAGTGTGTAATTTCCATCGATACTACACCTTCCTGAAACTTTCTTGCCGTCTTTTTCTTGGTCTACCTCGTCTCCTAGTCCCAACTGGTCTTCTGTACAGTACCATCTTTGGCATTCTTCCCTTATCCATCCCCTCGACATGACCTGCCCACCTGATTCTTTATGACTTTGTGTATCTTGTTACACTTGGTTCCTTGTAAAGCATCCTTAATTCTTGATTGGTGCTTCTATGCCAGCCGTCTTCTGTATCTGTATTCTTTCCCCTGAAAATAGCTCTTAGAACGTTCCGTTCTCAACTCTATATCTTTTTTTCTTCTGTTTTATTTTGCACCCATGTCTCACATCCGTAGGTGGCTGTTGCTCTTATTACGGTTTTGTATATTCTGGTTTTCGTCTTTCTCGATACGTACTTTGGCTTTAATTTGAATAATTTTTTAAATCAATTTCACACCTGTATTTGCTCAGTGGCGTACCATAGAATGGAATGCCTCTTAGCGTTATAAATAGTTTTTCTTAGGTGATATGCTTTCCCTCATAACGGTGTTATTTCTTGAACACGGCTTTTTAATACTCACTAATAACTCCTGAAAAGATTATTTAGACATTCTTGTAAAATTAAAAAACATATCTGGGCCTTTATTATATTAATTTCGTTAATATAATGTGTAAAAAATCCCTTATAATTTCATTCCTTTATGATCGGATGTATCCAATATCTGCGTTTCTTTTTTCTTTAATCTAAGATAAAATAAACTTGTATTATTACAAAAGACAAATCGTCATAACTTTCAGAAATCTTATCGTACAGCAGCCAACACGCGACTAAATTTGGCAACAACGAAATACAAATACTTTAAATCGTAGCATAGCTGCCGATGTTATACCGCGTCATGTGTTTTACACTGCCTCGACGTCGATTCGACGCGCGCCGCCTGGTGTGTCCTCGTACTCGCTGAACTTCGATCGACTTCGCGAGTAGTATAGTGAGCGTTTTAGGGATTGGAATGCCTTAATTATATTATAAGTGCTGAACGCACTCTGCGGCATATCTTGAGCTGTGATGGCTCATAGGTACTGCGATTATTTAAATCAGTTCGTATTAAACTGTTCGCCCGAGTTGAATGAAATTGTGCAATATTGTTCTAAATAGCGATACGTGGTAACTATGGGCGCCTTTGGTATTACTGGTTTTTGTCAGATCCAAATTATTTTATCACTATAGATTCGTAAAAGTATGTAGTTTCATTGCATCAGATCTGATTTTCTGTTTGATTACGCTGTTTTTTATTTTAAAGATTTTAAATAAAAAATGCACCTTGGGTTAATGAGAGCCACTTTGGCCTCCATTACCCAAATTTGGTAAATACAATGGTTTTACCAAGATGGTAGTAATAATTTAAAGTATAAAGTGGTGTAATACCATGGTGGTAGTACAATGTGGTAATACCAAACAATTATTATTGCCATATTCCAAAGTAAATTTAAAACAATATTTTCTTTATTAATAATTATTGTTCTTGTTGGTTTTGATCTACTAGAATTTATTTTATTTATTCTTACATTCCCAGTTTCTCGACAACGTCGTTCAACGGTTCTAAACGTTCTTTTACTTGGAAAGTTTCTTCTAGAAAACTTTTCCGCATAACGCGTCAAAGCTGCACTAGAGTTTCCTAAACACTCACTCGCCTAAGGTTAATAGCCTGGTAAACTTGAGATATACCTATTAGAACTTTATCATTACTTATACCAGCATCGGTTATTATTTTATAATTTTCAAATCAAAATATTCCGAAAACGGTACACATTATCAAATTTTACCAAGGGTACCTTTTATAAAGAGAGAAGAATATAGGAAACAAGTACCTGGACATAATACTTTCGATGTGGTGGCCGAAATGTTAAAATAAAGTATTTAGAACTTGAAAATTGTGATGAATTCTGCATAATATTGGTATAATACGAAGAAAAAAAGCCGTTATCGAAATGCCTTCCACTTTTTCAGGCAAATATTTACATACATGAAATGCCTCCCAGGTACAATCGAAATGCCTACGTTTCATTAATCATTTAGGCTGATATTTTGTCTATTTAATCGCTGTATAATGACACAATGTTGCCAAATCATAATTTAAATAGGTACTATATATCTATTTTGATTTTTTTTTATTCTTAACGCAGTGTATATAAAATATGTTAACATAAATATTTCATAGTACGACATATTTCTTTTTAGAAAAGAAAGTTGTTACCCGACAATCTAACAGCCAGCTTTTCTGGGTAATTCCAATTCCGATTTTAATCTCTTCTTAATGATTTCATGAATAGGTACTTTTACCTTAATTTTTTGATTGTTTATATTATCTTTTGTATATTGTGTTAATGGGCTAAATGTTCTATAAATACTTGAAAGTTTATTAGTTTTTGCATCAGTGAGTTTGTCTATTTCAAGCTTGTCAGGTCGTCGATTTCAAGATCAAATTGTGTTTAAGTCATAACATCCGAAGTAATGGAATCAACGATAAGTGTCAGTCAAAAGGGCAAACCTTTACTATCAATTGATGGTTTTACATTCGGTTTTCAAAAAATGTTGGCCAAAGATACAGTAAAACGGTGGACATGCACTAAAAAACCTGCAAAGCATTTGTGAAAACACAGGGATGTGAAAATACGATAATTGAATCAATATTAGATCATAACCACGAGAAGTTGTCTGCCGAAGTTTACAATAGAAAAGCCGTAAGCAATTTAATAAAAAGAGAAGCCGTGGAAGATCTCAGCGAAAAGCCAATGAAGCTCATCTGTAAAGAACTTAAGAAGACAAAATATAGAGACATTTACTATCAATAGGGTGAGACAAAATTTATATTATGCTAGAACCACTAATTCTTTAATTAAACTTCCCAAAAATATATCTGAATTTCATAAAGCTCTTGATTCATCTTCTATTATTACAAATAGAAACGAAAATTTTATAATTAAAAATGAAAAAGGTAATCATATTGTTATATTAACATGTTTTTCAAATCTTCGTTTGCTTTCGACTGTTTCCAATTGGTATGTTGGCGGAACTTTTGAATACTGTCCTCTTTTTTCACTCAATTGTTTAGTATACATGGCTTGAAAAATGGACATTATCTTCCTCTTGTCTTTTGTTTGTTTCAAGATAAAAAGTCATCTTCATATTATCTCTCTTTTAAATATATCATAGAAGAATGTTTTAAAATTAATTGTCATGCGTCCCCTAACCTAAAGTAATAACTTCAGATTTTGAAATTTCCATTCATAATAGTATCCGTATGGCATTTCCTGAAGCAGATCTTCATGTATGTCATTTTTATTTGGGTCAGGCATGGTATAGAAAGGTTCAAGCACTGTGATTAGCCCCAGAATACCAGAAAAAGGTGTTGACTCGACTCAACTGAAATTACGCATTTTCTTATTTATATTTTTGATCTTTCATTCTTACATCCTGAAGATGTTTGTGATTTTTTTGCTATAGATTTGGCAGAAATTAAACCAATCGATGAAAGAGTCACCTAGTTTTCTGATTATCTTGTTGATAATTACATATCTGAAAATTCGACATTTCCTCCACATATTTGGGCTGAGCACTGTTTATTCTTATAAAGAACCACAAACCCATGCGAAAGTTTTCATTTGAAGTAAAATTCTAAAATTCTTCTTTCTACTACACTCATCTTAACATTAATAATTTGATTGATATAATTTTACAATTTTAAATAAATACCTACATTAAAATGAATTCTGTTTCGATACCAAAAAAAGAATGTGTGTGTACTTTGTAAGCACGTAAGAAGTTATACTTCTATTATAATATAATCTAACTTCATATTATGATTTCAACCAAATCAATATATCTACTTTAAACAGTTTTTTGTATTGTATTTAAATATTAAACTAATTTTAGAAAGAACTAAAAGAATACAAAAAAAAAGAATATGACTTTGTCCGGATTTGAACGGGGGACCTCTCGATCCGTAGCCGAATACTCTACCGATGAGCTACCACCGTTCTGTATACAGACAATCATTTCTCGGACATAATTACAACCACGGTGACAGATAGATTAATTGAAAATAAACATTTTCAATAATACTTATTACGAGGAAGACAAATCCACAGACACAAAAATTATAATAAATATATTTACTAAAAACACTAATAATATATTCTTTTCACGCACACCTTATTTGCGCTACATCACTTAAAAGATGTAGCGACTAATACATACTGTCGGTGTGCGCATCCGTCCAAAAAAATAAAAATTCACCCTCGTCCCTAAAGAAGTATAACTTCAAAAAAAAATTGTTGCGAAAAGTACAGCAAAAATAAATTTTCTAAATGAAAAAATTTTAGAACTAAGAGAATGTAAAATAAATAGATTAGAATTTGTCAAAGTAGTATTATATAAATTTAGGAAAAATATTTTGTAATTTTATATTTCGACATATATTTCGATTTTAGCGACAGGTAAGAAACCCTTCTTCGGGAGCCATTTCATATGCGCCCAGAAAAGGGCACACAGAGACAAATAAATAATAGAAAAGACATTTTATAATAATGACCTTTTTAAAATCCAATCTCAATACGAACCTGCACATCTCCCGTCTAGACTGACAAAGAGATTCTATAAAAGTAATTGTGACAAATTTGATTCCTGACATTTCCAAGTGAAATAAAAAGGTTTTTTATTCGATTTCTCTAAGTTTAAGCCTGGAGTGTATTTTGATATTATGAATAAATGAAGCAGTTGTCAAGGAAGTATGAGGTCATCAATAACATATTTGACTTTAAATCTATAACGGCTATTGTGGCAGAAGCATTTGATGAATGAGGCCCTAAGTTGTCTCTTTTTTAAATTAACTATATTTTTCAACAGAGCTGTACTTCTCTGGGTTTTAAAGTATTCTTCCAAATTTACACGTGATTTTAATCTGTTTTAATTATATCAGAAGACTGACATGTTTTGTTTTAAACAGGCCAGAAACACATTTCTAAATTGAGATAATTTTTCACCATGCGAGATCTTGATCTTCTTCTTTTCTTCTACGGCACTACATCCCAATTTGACCCTTGTCCTCCTTTATTTTTGTCTCCACCCTTGTTTGTCTGTGGCTGCTCTTCTCCATACACGGACTCCTAAAAGAGCTTGTGCGTCGCTGTTTACTGTGTCTTCCCAGGGCTTTCTTGGCTTTCCAACCGGTCTCTTTCCCTGCATCCTAGCGTTCATTGCTCTTTTTGATAGCCTATCCTCTCCCACTCTTATCACATGTCCGGCCCATTGCAATCTTTGTATTCTATTGAAGTCTGGTAGGGATGTTTCCTTATAAAGTTGATAGAGCTCGTTGTTGTATCTACTTCTGAAGATTCCGTTTTCCCTCACAGGTCGTAGTATTCTCCTCAGTACTTTCCTTTCGAGTGTGTCGAGTTTGTTTTTGGATGTTCCTTTCAGGACCCATGCTTCACTGCCACAGCATGCTATTGGTCGAATTAAGGTTTCATAGATTCTCATCTTGCTCTAGGGCTTTTTCTGGCTTTTTCTAGAGCATAACAGTAAGTTGTTTCTCTGTTTTGTGGACTTGGAAAAAGCATTTGATCGGGCCCCACGTAACAAGATCTGAGAAATATTAAACCGTAAAAATGTGAAACCGAAGTTAATTCAAGCAATAAAGAGTATATATAAATGTACAAGTAATAATGTAAGAACGAACAATCGCTCATCTCTAGAATTCTACATAAGGACAGTTGTAAGACAAGGTGGTGTTCTGAGTTATTCATCACTCTAATGGACGAAATTGCAAAATAATGCAGGGGCAAGGTAAAAAGAACTAGGGTCGGGGTGTATAAACTTCAAAAAATTTACGTGTCAGAGTTGATATATGCCGATGACCTGGTAATTGTGGCAAAATCAGAAAAAGACTTGCAAGTGAATGTGAATGTTTGGAATGAAGCCTTTAAGAAATTTGGGATGAAAATAAATATTGAAAAACAGAAGCTTTAGTAATATCGAAAACTCAAGAAAATATAAATGTAAAGCTGAGTAATGAGACCATTACACAAATAGAGGACTTCAAGTATCTATGATCAACAATGAATGGGCAAGGAAATATAGAACCAGAAATAAACAGCAGGGTAATGAGTGCAACAAAATTATACTATGCACTAAATAAAAGTTTTATTAGTAAGAAAGAAGTAAGCCTGAAAACAAAAATTAAAGTATTTCAAACTGTATACGAGCCGGTGCTACTCTCCGGTAGTGAAACGTGGACAGTGAACGACAACATCCGTAGTAAAATTCAAGCATGCGAAATACGATATTTACGTGCGGTATCCGGGGTGACCAGACGTGATCGTATAAGAAATGAAGACATATGTGAAAGGTGTGGTGTTGGAAGGACCTTAGACAGACTTGAAACGAAACAGTTATCGTGGTTCGGACATATGGCGAGAATGAGTGAAGGTAGAACTCTAAAGAGGATATGGAAAGCTGCATCTGACAACAAACGACGAAGAGGCAGGCCAGCAAGAACGTGGAACGCAAATATTGGAAAGTCTTACGTAAAAAGAAATATGGGTGGAGAGAAGCAGAAAAACTAGCTACTGACCGAAAGGCATGGAGACGTCTGATTTCTCCACTTACCTCGACACCGTAAGGTACAAGAGGACGGCTTAAGCAAGTAAGTAAGATTCTTATCTTTGTATTTCGGTGGACACTTTTAGACCGAAATTTATGGGAGAGGGCAAAACAAGCTTTGTTTGCCTGCATTATTCTCTTCCGTATTTCTCCATCTTCTAATCCGTCGGCATAGGTTTCTACTCCTAGGTATGTAAACTTTCCAACCGTTTCAATGTCATATTCATGTATTTTTGTGGGACTATATTTCTTCTCGTCTGTATTATTATTTTTGTGTTTTCTGTGTTAATTTCCAGACCTAGCTTTTTTGTTTGCGTTTTTAACTCTGCGTATGTTTCTTGTGCTCCCGTTGATGTTCTACTCATAATATTAATATCATCGGCATAAGCAGCCAGTTGAACCGTTCGGTTGGTCAGTAGGTTTCCTCGTCCAGTTTGCATTTGCCTAACCCCATACTCCACTGCCAGGTTAAACAATGTTGTGGCCAGCCCATCTCCCTGCTTCAGTCCCTGCGAAATTTTGAAAAAGTCTGTCCGGTGGCTTTGTATTCGTACACATGCCTGAGTTTTTCCATTGTGGCTTTAATCTTGATCGTTCTTGATCTAACTTTAGATCTAGATCTAACTTTACCATATTCCATTAGTTAAAAATGCTATATACCTACACATTATCCTACTTTATGGCACGGAAGCCTGGACGTTGACAATTAGCTATGATATGTGGATATTTCACCGTATTCTAAAAAGTCCATGGAGTGGCTATATTAGAAATGAGAAGTTTTAAAACGTATGAATAGAAATCGTTATCTTGTAGACATTATTAAAAAATGGAAAACATCTTATCTCTTGGACATTATTTTCAGACACGAGAGATATGACTTCAAAAAACTTTACGTTGAAGTAAAAACTTTTGTTGTAATTGGTATATCTTTAATTAAAAATTAAATAAAAAAATCCAAATGGATTACAATAGTTGATTTTTGTTCAGAACGAACGTTTTCGGTCTTTCAGACCATCTTCAGTGAGCTTTCTGTGCTAAAAACCTAATCACCAAGTAGTGGCTGGGTTTAAACTGAAAATTACAATCCGGGAATAATATGTCCCTACTCGAAACAGCACTCATATAAGATTTGGTGTGCAGACGCCGCGCCAGCCAAAGATAACTCCCTTCAACTGATAATTAAAGGAAAAATAGAAGGAAAACACGGTCCTGGTAGACGACAAATGACGTGGCTTCGTGACATCAAAGAATGGATAGGACTATACTTCCAATAAGAAAAGCCCAAAATAGACATGAATTTGTAGAAATCATCGCCAACCGCCATTAAAGAAGGTACCTAAAGAAGAGGAAGATACACTCTTTTAGTTTTCCGTGATATAGTTGAATTTATCTTCATTGTACCATAAAAACAGATATTGCAGTTTATTTAGTAGTTTTTATAGCTTCTTTTAATATTTTTAAAGTTATTTTAAATGTTTGTAAACTACAAAATGTTAAAAATTTGGCATTAGGATTTTTGACTATAATAAATATTTTTTTATGTTTGTTTAATACATTTTGATATGAGTCTTATTCTTTCATTTGGCATAAGCAGAATTGCCAGATCTTCGTTATTTTCTGTCTTTGTTATTGCAAAACAAAGATATCTGGGATAAACAAGTAGAATAACTTTTAAACTCCTTAATGTATGGGTCTCAAATTTTGAGGGTTTATTAAGTACCCCAATACCCGTTTGGGTGAAACTTTGGGTGAAACACTACCGTTCTAAGGTAGTTTTAGTAAAAGTTATTAACAAATAACGCTTTTCACTTATTTTGCAGTTTGCGAAGCAACGAATTGACTTTTTAATTTTCAAAAATCAGCATTTTGAAGCTTTTTTAAATGTTCTGAAAAATCAAATTTTTAATTTTATTTAGCTCATTAATAGGGAGCAAGAAAACGAAAAAAAAAACGCTTTTTTGCGATTTATAAGGAAATAGGTAAGTTTTTGCGATGTCTGGAAATAAGTAAGTTTTCTTCCTATAGTTCTATAATAACTAAAAAAGTTATCAGAGACTTGGATAATACAGTGTCCGGAACATGATTTATTTTTTGATTATTTCCCTTGAGTAATATTTTTTCAAAAGCACATTCGATAAACTCATTCGAAACCCGATCTAAAACAGTATTAATTTGATATTCCAAATACTTTCTACATACATTTCATTTCTAGATCATAATTTTATGTTTTTAAGCAATATTTATGATATATATAGGCGCTGATATTACAGAAAGTCTCGATTATTTATTATGTATGAACTGCAGCATGGTATTAATTTTCATTAATTAAAACTATGTCTCCACGGTAGTTTACCAACACCTCCGCAAATCTAGTAAATTTTTCAAGAACACTTCTGAGAATTCGAACAAGAAATCCTATTCACTTAATTAAATATTCATTATATCATCCTTGCGCAATAAATATTGAATTAACAATATGTTCCTTGGTTGGTAAGGCTTATTACTGTGAATTTGTTATGCGTTTCGTGTAGTACTCGTTGCAATTGACTTCTGTCATAATTCGCAAAAGTTTACATCAGTTTAACGACATATAGATACTTGGTTGTACAATAAGTTTTGCGGTTTGATAAAAAAGCACAAGGGATTTCTGATTCGCAGGCCTTCCTGATTCTCCTCTCAGGGAAATCAGGAAGGGCTGCAAAATACGCTTCCACAGTTGTTACATACTCATTATTTGATGAAAAACGCTTTCCACGCATACATTTTTGTAGGTACATATTGAAAATGGAAGTTGCTGGGAACCAAATGTGATTAATACTGTGGATGCTCCAACAATTCGAAGTTTACTTCATGGATTTTAGCCACTGGTAAAATGCTCATACGACACGGTGCATTGTTCTGATGAAAAAGGATTCTTTTATTTTGCAAACCGCGTCTTTTTTCACGATTTTTTTCCTTTAGCTGGTCTAAAAGGATGCAATAATATCCAGAATTTCTTTTTTTGTCAGTTTGCAAGTACATAATCCACAAAAAAATTCCTCTAACATCCCAAAAATTGATGCTAAAATCTTTTTGGCCGATTTCTGGACACAAACTCGTTTTGGAGCCGAAAAACCAGATTATACCACTCTTTATCCTCTTGTTTTGATTTAGATAGACCAGTGTCTCATCCATTGTGATGAATAGACACACAAAATCTACTTTATCCTTTCGAAAACGCCCTAAATATTGCTTAGCAAGTCGCATTCGAATGTGTTTGTGTTACGTTGTCAGCAAATGCGGCACCCATTGTGACTACAGCTTTTTTAAACCCAATACTTAGGCCAAAATATTGCTTACACACTTCCCAATGTAATGCCTAGTAATTCTACTAAGTTACTCAACGAGTTTCCAATACCATATCCTGTGTTTTTTCTACGATTTCTGGTGTTGTTGATGTTTTTGGGCGTTCTTGACGTGGATCGTCTTCAAGGCTTGAACGAGCACGTTTAAATTGAACAACTCACTTTCTACTGTAATAATTGAAGGTGAAGAGTCCAGTTTTTGAAATTTGGCTGAAAATTTCATATAAAATAACCAAAAAAAAAAAAGGAAATTTAGAGTTGATCCATGGTGCGCTTTCCTAAAAATATAAGTTTCCTTATTTTAACTTTTCCAAGGTAACATTTTTCGTTGCCGTTTTGCCTTTTTTGCAGGTTCCGGTATCGTGAAAACTAACAAACTTTTAAGTGACATAAAGGAGGACTTACACTGGCCTATTACCATTACATGTTTAGGTCATAATCAACGCCCTTAGGGGAACAGTTGAATAGCCCTTATGCCAAGCAGCCAGTTTTGTTAAAAATAGAATCAATACTTCTCTATCCATTCGTGAAACGGCATAAAGGAGAAAATTGTTGCAGCACAAGCGATTTTCTTTACAAAATAAACGTCAATTTTCCTAGGAAAATTTAGGAAGGATATATGGAGATTAGATGAAGTATCCACAGGATTGGAACCTGTTTTCTCCTAGGAGGGAGATTAGGAAAGAAACATTAGCTATCATAGGGACAGGGTTGTCAAGCTCTAAAGTAAAGTTGATTGGAAACTGTAAAAGAGTACTACCGGCCTCTCTAATCTACCGGTAGGTTAGACCTTCTTCTTCTTGCAGTACCGTCTCCAATCGGAGGTTGACTACCATCACAGCAATCTTAACTTTGTTGGCGGCAGCTTTGAACAATTATTGTAGGTTAGGTTAGGTGAGTAAGTTAGATATGTTCTATTATCTATTATTTGCTTTCTGTATCACCTTTTCTAATATGCTAAACATTATACAGGATAACTGATCACCCTGCCGTACTCCTTCTTTAGCCTCACAGCTTTCTGATGTACCTACTATTGTTTATCTTTTAAGATATTTGTCTTTTGATAGTTAATTTTATCATTCTAATAAGCTTTGGACAATCATCCATATTTTGCAATGCTGCGAATAGTTCCTTCCTTTTAACTCGATCAAAAGTCTGTTTAAAATCAATGAAAAGAACCAATGTCTTTATTGTATTAGTAACTTTTAACCTTCGTTGTTAATCTATGATAATAATCATGTATATTACCAAAAAATATTATTAATTGTGTTAATATTGAGCTGTAATTTGTATAATTTCTTAATAAATCTCCCCATACCACTAATAAACTTTAGATGTTAATGCAACAAAAAGGTGTAAACATTGTTTTGAATACAATTTTTTTCCAATTTGGGATTTACTTTCTTAGTATTCGGTTGGGTTTAATACTAACCAAATCACCAAATTTGGCGTAGATGGCAAATGTTTGTCAATTACTCCAGCCAAGCTCAAGATAAAACGTATAGAAATAATTACTTCCTGCCGCCCTTACCTCATTACATTTTCAATCTCCGTTCCAATGCTATGTTCGACCTCTCTTATACACCCCATTTTAAAAACTAGTAATGAGAACATCAAGTGTTTCTCTAAAGTATGTACCAAATCTGACCAAACAACTATTACAAACAACTATTACAAACAACAACTATATTGAAAGAACAACAAGATCGGAAAGATCATGCACCGACGCTAAAAAACTAAGAACTGGAAGAGGATACCAAATGGTAGAAAAACAACTTAAAATAATCTACTATGCAGACGACGGAATAGTAATATCACAAAGTGAAGATGATTTACAATTTGTGCTGCACCAATTTAATATACAGTGAGCACGTAAAGGTTGGAATAAATTCCTTTTTTCGAGAATGGACGATTTTGGAAAAAAATCCCGAAACAGGTCAATTTTTATTTTTAAATTGCGACTTTTTGGCATATATATCATACTAGTGACGTCACCCATCTGGGCGTGATGGCGTCATCTACGATTTTTTTAAATGAGAATAGGAGTCTTGTGATAGCTCAATTGAAAGGTAATTCAATTCTCTATTCAGTAACGTAAATATTAACATAATTGTTTATACAGGGTGCACAAAAAAAATTTTTGGATTAAATTTATTGACATAAAAAGAAGAATGTGTGTAATTTATTTAATTCAAAATACATTTTACTCCTATCAGAAAATAGGAAATAATATTTATTTGACAAATAAATATTGTCTTTTGCTTAAATTCAGTATGAAAGCAGCCACCCACCTTCCTCTTGACAGTTTGAACATTTAATTTAAGCGAAAAGCAATGATTATTTTTCAAATAAACATTTTTTTCTGTTTTCTGAGAGCAGTAAAATGTATTTGAATTAAATAAATTACTTGTATTCTTCTTTTTATGTCAGTAAATTTAATCTAAAAAAAAATTTTTTTGGACACCCTGTATAAATAATTATGTTAATGGTTATATTACTGAATAGAGAATTGAATTACCTTTCAAGTGAGCTATCACACGACCCCTATTCCTATTTAAAAAAAATCATCGATGACGTCATCACGCCCAGATGGGTGACGTCACTAGTATGATATTTATGCCAAAAAGTCGCAATTTAAAATCAAAAATTGACCTGTTTCGGGATTTTTTTCCAAAATCGTCCATTCTCAAGAAAATGAATTTATTCCAACCTTTACGTGCTCACTGTATAACCACCAGAAATGGTAGTTATACCATGGTGGTGGTTATAACATTATAATGTTAATTTCCCCCCAAAAAAAAAAACAAATTGAACAGTGATAATAGTAAATATACTAAGATGTGAATTGGAGCTGTAGGGTCAGAAAATAGAACAATTACATCACATTATCTATTTTTTTAGGTACGGAAAGTTGGAAACGGAAGTGGAAAGTCAAGTAAATAGAGCAAACAGAGCCGCAGGATGCTTGAATGAAAGAAATTCGAGAAATAGAAATATTGGGATAGAAATAAAAGGCAGATTTTACAAAATAGTCATCAGTAAAGGGCGGATTATATGTATGAAAATGTATAAAAATATGTACATATGTAAAGATTTTTTTTAAATATATGTAAGGATTCGTCGAAAATATGTATGTATTAAATAAATTAAAGCAATAATTATATAATTGATATAACTATCCTAATAATGAGTTAAAAACAAACAATATTAATACTCAGCAACTTTATTTTTACATATTATACCATATATCTTAATTATTGATATTGTAAAAGGAATTTACAACTAAATATTTTTCAAAATTTTCTAGGGTAAAGGTTTGTCTTTTATCCGAAAACATATGTTTATACAGGGTGTCCAGAAACTCTACCGACAAACGAGGACAGGATATTCCTCAGATAATTTTAAGGCAATTTAACCCAATTCACCTAGTCCGAAAATGCTTCCTAAGGGAGCTAGAGCTCTTTGAAGATGGCGTCATGTAATTAGTTTTTCTTAAATACCTCCAGAACACTTTTATTTAGAAAAACGAAAATTGGTATACATATTTACTTGGAAGAAATGAATCGATTCCATCTATTGCGAATTTCTAGTACAGGTCATAGGCGTCCGTTTTGGGTAGGCCAACGGTTATTTTATCGCCTAACTTTTTTGTCTTTAATTTTTAAGCATTTTTGACTCAGAATTATTAAATTGTGAGTTATTCTAGTACCAAAAGGTACTCTTAGTTTAAGTCGATAGGATACACCGTTTTCTAGAAAAATCGATTTGAAAATTTTTCGTTCCTTGAATTAAAAAAAAAAAAGATTAAAAAAAAAACCATTTAGAAAGATGAAAACTGGTACATTTATTTATATTCCAGAGATTAATCGATTTCATTAATGGCGAATTTCTAGTACCGGTCATAGGCGTCCGTTTTGGGTAGGTCAATAGTTAATTTATAGCATAATTTTATTGTCTTTAATTTTTAAGTATTTTTGACACTAGATTATTCAGTTATGAGATATTCGAGTACTAAAAGTTACTCTTGCTTTAAGTTGGTAAAATACATCGTTTTTTTTAAATTTTTTTTAACTTTTTTCAAATTCCCAAAACTCAAAAATTTCAAATCGATTTTTCTAGAAAACGGTGTATCCTACCGACTTAAAGTAAGAGTACCTTTTAGTACTAGAATAGCTCACAATTTAATAATCCAGTATCAAAAATGCTTAAAATTTGAAGACAAAAAAGTTATGCGATAAAATAACCGTTGCCCTACCCAAAACGGACGCCTATGACCGGTACTAGAAATTCGCAATGGATGGAATCGATTCATTTCAGGAAAGTAAATATGTATACAAATTTTAGTTTTTCTAAATAGAAGCATTCTGGAGATATTTAAGAAAAACTAATTACATGGCGCCATCTTCAAAGAGCTCTAGCTCCCTTAGGAAGCATTTTCGGACTAGGTGAATTGGGTTAAATTGTCTTAAAATTATCTGACGAATCTCCTGTCTTCGTTTGTCGGTAGAGTTTCTGGACACCCTGTATAAAGATAAGCTTTGCTCCACATCTACTGAGGTAATAGGGGCATATTTTAATTTTGGCAACAGGTTTCCATCAATACACGTTTCTATATCAAAGTTGCCTCTATAAATGAATGACACATTCTGGATAATTTTGAAACCTTCATTATTTTCTAAAACCTGCTTAAGCTTCCCCAAAACTTTTGTACCAATGTCGCCGTTTACTTTTTGGCATTCCTTCTGAAAATTTTCCATTACTTCCACAGAATCAACTAGAAATTACGACTTCTTTTCTAGTAACGTAATTGTTTCCGGGATAACAATATAATTCGTTTTAATAATATCAGACTTTATGCACCTCCTTATTATCTAAAAGTTATGACAGCTTGTGAAGAGTCTGATATTACGTTCTTAATTCTATCATAATTTTCAGCGTAAAAAATAGCTGCACTTGCCATCGAGTCCCCCATCGAGTTAGTACAGGTTGGGGAGGTAGCGGTACGTCACGAAGCCTCTCTTTATATATCTGAACTCACAAAGGGGCTTTAACCCTTAAACGCCCAAGGGTGGGTAAAAAATGTCTACCTAATGCATATTCCCTTGTAACATATTTATTACGTGTTTAAAAATTTTCCAAAAATTATTTATTGTTAAAAAGACAGCCTTTTATCGAATGTTAAATTGGTTCTACCGATATTTTTGAAAATAAAAGTAATATCTTGAGTTAAATATGGGTGGGCATAAAAAGTACACCCTTGGTAAAACTTGTTACTAAAGGTTTGTATATAATTTCTCGTTGATAGAAACACATTCCATATAATTATCGACGTATAATTACATAATCGACATAATTATCCGCCAATGAGGAAACTGAAAGAAGAATGTGAAGAAAATCGACAAATCTGAATTACTGGCTTTTACTGGTATGTTAATTTTGATGTACATTTTAAGTTTGTTGCAAGGATTGTAAATTGTTTATCTTAATATTTTAGAAGATGCTGTGTTTATTAAGCATAAGATTCTTAAGTTTAATACATTTCCAACAACTCTCAATAAATATATTAGCTATTTTCGAGGTGGACATTTTTTACCCACCCTTGGGCGTATGTGGAACTTAAAAAAGGTTGGGCATTTAAAGGTTAAGGAACACCTGCTTTACATTGCTAATTAATTCGTTCACAAGAGGAAATTGAGTTCTGATAATCTCTGCAACTCTGTTAACTCCATGAGCTAAACAAGTAATATGAAAAAGATTCTGATAAAATATTTCTAAATTTTGCCCCACCTTAACCATATATGGGGCAGCATCCGATAAGGAAATCACAACTTTATTTGATGGAATGGCATCTGGCAAAAAGAAGTTTGTCAAATTGTCTTGAATGAATCGTGTAACGGTAAAATTGTTGGCTTTTCAAGTTGTTTTGAAGATATTAAATATGAGTTTCCTGGACCATGTTCCTCTAGTGCGCCAATTAGCAAATTAACAATATATCTTCCACAGGCGTCTGTAGTTTCGTCCACAATAACATAAAATTAATTATCACGTATGAGTTCCCGTATTTGGATCATTGTTGATTTATATATAGAGTCGACACTTGATTTCCTCAACGTGGATTCATCCGGGATGTTATACTTGCAATATTTTTCCAAAAATGATCTTAGATTAACGTTATTCAATTTTTTTAATGGAATGTTAGAAGCAACCATTGCCTTGCACAGATCTTCATTAAATTGTGTTTTATCGTTGCTTAATGAACCCGAATTAAAACACTTTCCAATGATTGTTGACTTTTCCCCATTTCTAATCCTTTTTGCATTTGCAGTATGTTTGGCTGTTTTGACATGCTGATGCACGTGAAATTTTGTATCGACGTTAATCTGAAGCAAGGAGAAATTGAATAAATATTTAGAGTGTTGTATGTTTAATAAATACGCGAATTAAAAATAAACGAAATGCAAACTTTTGTTTCATTAAAAGTTAGTTACAATTTTTGAACATGCCGTGCAGAACACATTTTCACCTTCGATTTGAAGTTCTGCGTGCGGTTTTATCCACAGCACATTAAATTTCACTTTCGGCATTTTCTTAACAATTTATTAAACACGTTTACACCCAACTAAAAGCAGCGCTGAACTGAAGTCCAAGAAAGCTATACTGATTCGTTCCGGGAGCTGTAAGTCTATTCAAATTATAAATGAAAAATAAATAATAGTTCATTTTATGACTATTTCTGGTTAATGCCAGGCCCCACATCCAAGTCGGTTAAGCCAATTTGAGGAGATTAAGAATTTTTAAGATCTCAGGTAAATAGTACCTATAAACATTGATTAAAAACTTCTCAGCTAATGCTAGAAATAAACGGACAGGCCCTGCATAATTACATCTTAATGGTTTTCGGGTTTTCCATTGCAGAGTAAAGTGACGAAAATATGTAAATATATGTATTTACCACTTAAATATGCACTTTTTCAAAAAATCTATAAATATGTAGTATATGTAAAAATATGTAACTTACATATAATCTGCGGCCTAGTCATCAGACTAATAATGACATACGCGGCAGAAACACGACCTAACACAGAGAGAACAAAAAGAATACTAGAAAGAGCAGAGATGAAAACTCTTAGAAAAATCAATGGTAAGACACAAATTCACTATTTTAATCGGGAATAAGCCACAATTTTACTTTGAAATTAAGTTTATTTGACGTTTCGATTTCCACTTCGGCAATGCTTAATTTGATTTGACTTTTAAATTTCTGCTTCGATAACGATTTCCGAAGTGGAACATCGAAACATCAAATAAAATTAATAACTAAAATAGTGAATTGCATTAAGATGCCATAATTGGCTTCAGAAAAAATATTTAGAAAGACATATATCTGTATATGACGGACATGCAAAGTGGAGAGCATCAGGGAGTGGGTTAGAAAGAGAAAAGTAGAATGGAAGGATCACATTATCCGAATAACAACAAATAGAGTAATAAAGACGGGAGAGACGATTCCCCAATAGGAAGCCGATCAGTGGGAAGACCACGAAAACAATGGAACTACAACTTAATGGAGACACGTTGAAAACAGACACAGTCATGTGTCCACAAAAAAAGAAGAAGACGAATAAGCTTTGGACAAACATTCATCCATATCTTGCAATGCTGTGAATAGTTCCCATTTTGATTTGATCGAAAGCCTTTCTAAAATCAATTAAAAGAACCATCATGTCTTTATTTTATTCGTAACTGTCAGCCTTTATTTCTTGTTATTGTTCTGAAGCTATTTCCTTGTGGCGGATATTCTTGAGTTGAGGTTGATTTCATATAATCGAATGAACTATCTTTCAGTAAAGTCGTCCCAGGAACGCAACTCATAAATATTGGCAATATCACTTTAAAGTATTCTACTTTAAAATGTAATGTCTGAATTGCCGATATAAATGAGTCAGATTAAATAAATTATTAGAAGAATTTTTTACTAAGCAACAACATTTTTGTTTAATTTAGTAATATTTTGTATTTTGACAACGACACCCGATTTGGGCGTCGAGACGTTAATAAAATTATTTTTTCAATTTAATTGTGGCTTATTTCCCATCTAAATAGTTAATTATATTTCTTATAATGTGAAGACTTGACCTACAGTACTTCTGTTTTTTCTGAACCCACACTGATATTCTCCAACATTTTTATCAGCCTTCGTTGTTAATGTATAATAATAATTACGTGTATTACAAAGTATTATTAATTTTCGCCTGTAATTCGTAATTGTATTTAATATCTTAAGAAATGATACCACACCGCTACTAACCAAATCACCAAATTTGGCGCGGATGGCAAATATTTTTGTCAATTACTCCAGCCAAGCTTAAGATAAAACGTATAGAAATCATTACTTCCCGCTTCCTTACCTGATTACATTCTCAATATCCGTTCCAATGCCATGTTCGACCTCTCTTATTATACACCTCCTTTTAAAAACTAGTAATGAGAACATCAAGTGTTTCTCTAATGGTCTGCCTTTCTAGATGAATTTCCTGGAGAGATGAGACGATGTTTTTCTGAAAAGTATCTACTTCTTAGAAAACGGAGATTTATGATAAAATTTTATCGATTTTATGTTTTATTGGATGAAAGGCAAGGAAAATGAAAATAGTTCTGAGTTTAAAGCAAAATGATGATGAAATTATTAATGAAAACTACCAACTCGGCAAAGTAAAGTCGAAGTCTTAGTTATTTTGGTTTTATTTACAAATGTGAAATTTAGAACGGTGCAACTTTAAAGAACATAATATTGGAGAATTAAAAAAAAAGTTGTGGGATTCATTAAAAATACAAAACTTTATTCTAAAACTTTTATTGGAAATTAAGAATTCGCTAAAATCAGAGTGTAACATTAAATATTTATTATTGGAGAACATTAGTATAGTTTAGTAGCATAGGATAGAAAACAGGAATAGTCTTGGACATGTGGAAATCATATTCTTCTTGGAGAAATGAGAAGTCCCAGATCTAAACAATAAATCTGGAAATTCTTGTGGAACCACTTTCTGGTAACGTACTTAATCTCTGCCTTTTACAATTTATAAGGCAAGAAGACGACGAATAAAGGAGACGAAAAGGGACTCTACCAAGCCCAGACGCGAGATTTCAGTTTCTCCAGGACTTGTGTTATGGGAAAATTTGGACCAATCAGAGTCACCGATTTTCGATTTGACACTTGAACAGCTGGCTGCTCTGACACTTGAAGCTCTAATAAAATAAATAATTTAGGTAAAATAAGAATTTAGAATGGTATTTATCTTATGTGTTTATTTCATTTTAGGCTTTTTCTGGCCATTTTTTAAATGTGTGTACGTTTAACGGTGAATTGTTTTGAATAAGGCAATTAAGGATTCATTCAGTCTTATTTAAGCTATGTACTGTAGAGAATACCATAATAACAAAATGACGTTGGATGTTTTTCTATAACGAATTTAAAAAAAATCTAAAAGTATTTACCCTGTTTTGTGTGACTCCAAGCATAGAAAAATGTCTTATAATGAAAGTTGAAATATATACTAGGAAATTAATCCTAATTATTTTATTTCTTTGATTGTAAGTGTAACTTGTCTTTTGGGAAGTTTAGATTTAACAAAAATACCTCATTTATTATTTAAAATTTGTTTTGATAATAAATTAAAACACTTTTATTTATATTTAAGGTGTATTTATTTTACATTTTCATAGTATTAAATTAACATTATTATCATTATTGAATATTATTACACACACATATTACACCTTCTGAATTTGAATTAATTTTCGGAGTTCACTATAAATCCAATTAACTTACAAAGATCAATGAAAGTACAGAATACTACAGAACAAAATAAAAATGGATAAAAATAACAAAATGAAAAAGCTAAACACAGAGTATTAAAATTAAAAGAAATTTGTTTTTAATACGGTGCGTGCCCACGTAAACGGGTCTAATAAGGTCTATTTTCGAAACTGACATTCGAACTGTCAAGTGTCAAATCGAAAATCTGTGACCCGTGATTGGCCCAAATTCTCCCATAACACAAGTCCTGGAAAAACTGAAATCTCGCAGCCCGGACTAGCCTGCCGCCGCACGCCGGCCTTCGGGCCGGTGCGCCTTTTGCCTTCGTTTGTGTCTATTAAATGCTGAAAAAAATTTTTTTGAACCTTTACACAAAGATGATGCAGCTATCATTCCCCTAAAAATGTTTTTACTTGCCTCTGATTTCGCCGTTTAGCCCCGAGGGCGCACCAGAAACCTACACAATGAAGCCAGTCGGTACAACAAAATACCAGGTATCAGGTATCAGATAATGAAATATATTAGATACGGCGCCCTCGAAGACCATTTTTACGATTTGGGCGCCTTTCGTTGGTATCACTAACCGTGGTTTCTTTTATAATAAATAGCTTTGATGCAAGGAGCGGCGCCCCAGAAAACAATTTTTATTATTCGGACGCCTTTCGTAGGTATCAGTTTCAGCTGTTTCTATTCTAATATATAGCTTAGACGCGGCGCCCTCGAAGACAATTTTTAAGATTTAGGCGCTTTTCGTAGGTATCAATTTCAGCTGATTCTATTATAATAAATAGTTTAGATGCAACGCGCGGCGACCTCGAAGACAATTTTTAAGATTCGGGCGCCTTTCGTAGGTATCAATTTCTGCTGTTTCTATTATAATAGAAATAGCGGATATTTATACCTACGAAAAGCGCCCAAATCGTAAAAATGGTCTTCGAGGGCACTGCGCGGCACATCTAAGCTATTTAATTATCTTATATCTGATATAAAGAGTGTTACATTCCACAATTGGCCTAAAATATAGAGGTGTAGTTTTCTGCGCTCCATAACTAGATACATTAAACATATAGGATTTTTGCGCCCCAGAATCCTAAATATTGAAGCCAGACAATGAACAAAATACAACTTGTCAACTTGTATCAGGTATCAGATAATCAAATAGTTTAGATGCGATGCGCGCCGCCCTCGAAGATCATTTTTGCGATTCAGGCGCCTTTCGTAGGTATCGATATCCGCTGTTTCTATTATAATATAAGAGTGTTACATCTCACGCGTTCTCCTGTGCTCCAAAACTACATTATACATATATAGGATTGTTGCGCCCTAGAGTCCTACATAATGAAGCCAGTGGGTACAACAAAATTCAACTCGTATCAGGTATCAGATAATCAAAGGCTAGAACACATAGCTCGAAAATGGTACCCAGGGTTTTATGTTAGTAGTCTAGATGCAACGCGCGGCGCCCTCGAAGACCATTTTTACGATTAGGGCGGCTTTAGGTATCAATCTCCTCTATGTCTGTTATAATATAAGAGTGTTACATCCTACAATTGGCATTAAATCTAGATGTGCAGTTTCCTGAGCTGGTTAACTACATTATACATATAAGATTGTCGCGCCCCAGAATCCTACATAACGAAGTCGGTGAATACAACAAGCAGCGCCCTTACACTTTAGGTTTTGCGTTAAAATAGTTAGCGCCAATTAGTATAGTGTAGTCAAAACCGTGGACCCAATATATGGTACCCAAATCCTAACAATGTTTTTCTAGTACGCTGCTTTTTGTTCTCAATACGATATACCTGTACAAAAAAAATAATAGCTGTGAATTTTAACGTTTAACACATGGGTTTAATTTAGCCATCATAGGATTCTTCTTCTTTTTGTATAGACATGACTCTGTCGGTTTTTTCAATGTGCTTCTGGTAAGTTGTCGTTCCATCGTTTTCGTGGTCTTCCAACTGGTCGTCTTCCTATGGGGTAACCGTGTCTCACTGTCCTTATTACTCTATTTGTTGTCATTCGGCTTATGTGGTAGCTCTATTCTATTCTTCTGTTTCTTACCCAGTTATCAATGTTATCCACCTTACATCTCCGTTGTATATCTGTACTTCTAGGTCTGTCCCATAGAGTCTTACCATCGATTTTTCGAAGGGTTTTCATCTCCGCTGTTTCGAGGAAACTTTTTGTCCTCTCTGTGCCGGGTCGTGTTTATGCCGCGTATGTCATTATTGGTCTGATGACTGTTTTGTAAATTCTGCCTTTCATTTCTTTTCCGATCTTTTTATTTCTCCATATTGTGTCATTCAGGCAACCTGCGGCTCTATTTTCTCTATTCACTTGAACTTTCATTTCTGTTTCGAGCCCTCCGTAGCTAGATAGTGTGCGTAAAGCGGTATTCACTTCACATTTTTGGAGCCAATAAAACTTTCAAAGTTGGTGTCGTTAATATTATGTTTCTGACATAACTCAATATGGGCAATTACACAAAATATCTTCGGTTTTGCATCTACAAGAGTTTTATTTGTTACTTGAAGTTGCTTATTTAATATATTTAGGTTTTCAAAAATTTCGGCTAAATAACTCACAAATTATTATTTTATTCCGATTATTAACAGATACTTAATTTCAAGTATGTCGCATCAAAAATCACTAAGTGTCAGACAGTTCCATAAATATTTTCAAGCAGTTCCCTTCAGATAGCCATCTTACTTCAGTATGAAATAAAAGTCCCGCGGGGTCTTCATTTTGTTCTTCACAAAATAGCTTGAAGAGACGCTCAAATTTGGCATTAGATTTAATAGCATTAACACACTTTCTTACGGAATGTAGTACTTCATATAGAACAGGCGAGATGTTTTTAGCTATGAAGTTTTCCCTATGAATAACACAATGTACAATAATAATTTATGGATTCGCATCTTCCACCAATTTTAAGCAGCCATTTTTTTGCCCATCATGTTAGTAGCACCATCATCAGCACAAGATATCATATTCTTCATTATTGTACTGTCTAACCTTTTACAGAACAACATTTCTTCAACAAAATGCCCTGTCTCAATATATCTTATATTATAAGTTTTAGCTTTTATATTAATACTGCCTCACTGTCTATCAAAGTTGATTCATCCATTTGCACTAAGAACCTTCTTGTTTCCAGCTTTTCAACAAGTTCTTTTTCAATATCTTCACCCATTTCGTCTATTCTTCTGCTAACAGTATTGTTAATGAGTGGCATAGCTTTTACATTTTTGTCATATTTTTCAAAAACTGTTTTAAGAAATGTTGTTATTGACAACGAATAAAGATATTTGATAACTAGCCTCAAGAATATGATTATTAGATGAAGTATGAGCACTAAATAGAGACCAATATTTTTCACAGAAATCTAGCATTGCATTTAAATAACCCATAGCGAAATGGTTAAACTCGTGTAAAGCCCATATACGAATTACCCCCCTTAACTATCAAATGGCCCCCCTGTGGGGCGTGGGCCCAACGTTGGTAAACACTGCATTAGTGTATTTGCATCAGAATAAGAAGAATTACAAGCCATTTTAATCGACTGAACCAGTTTTAGAAATAGTCCAGTAATAAGGATTTTCTCGGGACACTCAAAGATCTAGGTAGCTGACTAATTTTTTAGTTATTGTAGACCTATAGGAAGAAAACCTACCTGTTCCTTGCCTAGAGTTCGCGTCCGTTTTTAATTATTAACAATTTAGTGCAAACAACGCGATTTTTTAGATTTTTTGCACCCCATTCAAAAGCTAAATAGTTGACATAAAATTACAAAATTCAGTTTTTTAGAACATTGAAAAACCTTCAAAATGCCGATTTTTGAAAGTTAAAAAGTTAATTTGTTGCTACGCAAACTGCAAAATAAGTAAAAATCGTTATTTGTTAACAACTTTTACTAAAACTACCTTAGAACTTTAGTGTTTCACTCAAAGTTGGGTATTGACGTACTTAACAAAACTTTAAAATTTAAGACCGATCCATTAATTAGTTTAAGACTTATTCTAGTTGTTTATCCCAGAGACCTTTATTTTGAAATAAGATAAGACAGAAAATAATGAAGATAGGGCAATCCTGAGTATGCCAAATAAAAGTAGAAGAGTGATAGTATCAAAATGTATTAAAAAAAAGATAAAAAAATAATTAATATAGTCAAAAATCATAATGCCAAATTTTTTAAATTTTGTAGTTTATAAACATTTAGAATAACTTTAAAAATGTTGTCCGTAGAAACAAAAAATGTTGTCCGTAGAAACAATCTTTTTATATATTCGAAAAGATAGTATTACACGAATTCTCAAATATAAAAAATTTAGCCTGGGTTTATTTGGGACAAAGTTAGCCATATGTTTTTTCATTCACAGCTAATTTGTTTATAATAATTAAGGAATCTCATTAATGCCAATTTAAAGAATGGGATTTGTATTCTTTTCTTAAAAAATTTGCACAAACATTGTACCTTCACAGCACTCTCTACGATTTTTCAAAAATGTAGTTCAGACGATTACTAGGGGGAATCTACAAATCCTCCGAGTTAAAATACCGAAAAAGCAATTTCAAACGAATATAATTTTCTGTCTCTCCGGATCAACTCAACGGATTTTGATCTTTCTTTTTTTAATTCGTATGTAATTTCTAAGTACATTACAAATATGCAATTTGTTTATAAATTTATTAATTAATAAACAGTCTAATTTGTTTAAACAATTCTTGAAAAAATATTTTTTTTACAAAAATCTATTTTTTAAAAAATAGTATCATTAATGATCATAGAAAAAGTTAAATACACTTTAATAAATAAATGACTTTTATTAGATAATTATTTATTAAAGTTAATTTCTTTATTAAAGTATACCTTAACTTTTTCTATGATTAATAACGATAGTATGATAAATTTATCTTTAATAAATAATTATCTAATAAAAGTCATTTATTAAAGATAATTTCTTTATTAAAGTATACCTTAACTTTTTCTATGATTAATAACGATAGTATGATAAAAATCATGGATTTTTGGAAAAAATTATTTTTTCAAAAATTGTTTAAACAAATTAGACTGTTTATTAATTAATAAATGTCTAGACAAATTGCATATTTGTAAGAAACAGAAAAATTACATACAAATTAAAAAAGAACGATCAAAATATATTCAGTAGATCCCGAGATATAGAAGATAATAGTAGTTTTATGTTGCCTTTTTTAGTTTTTAAACGCGTGCATTTGTCGGCTCCCAGCTCCCCCTTCACATACCACGACTAGTCACCAATTGAACTACATTTTTAAAAATTCGTGTAAAATGCCAGCTTTTCTAATATGTTAATTGATTTTTTCTACAGACAATATTTTAAAAGTTATTCTAAATGGTTATAAACTACAAAATTTCACAAAGGACATCGCACACATCTTATGGAAAATATAATGTCACTCAAATTCAATAAAATTTATACAATTAGATCCGTTTTAAATTAACGGTCAATTCTTATCATTGCGTCAACTCTTAATTATGATTAATTACGGCGCAAATTGCAATTAAAGTTTATCGAAATCACATTTTTGGAGTCCATAAAGTGTTAGTAACAATCATTATTGCTCTGAGTGCTATTTAAAACAGCTTAAACCCCGCTGGGCCTAAGCGGATTAGTGAAACTAATCCGCTGATTTATGGAGTACCGATAATCTGGGTATTTTAAAATATTTTTTCTCTCTCTAACTTATGTACGTACCCATTTGATTTCAGATTTATTTATATCAATTTCTGCTCTTATTATTTAAAATGCAGAGTTGGCGCAATGATAAGATTGGACCGTTAATTTAAAACGAATCTATTCGTATAAATTTTATTGAATTTGAGTGACATTATATTTTCCATAAGATGTGTGCGATGTCCTTTGGCATTAGGATTTTTGACTATATTAAAAAAATTTTTATCTTTTTTTAGTACATTTTGATAGCATCAGTTTTCTACTTTCATTTGGCATACGCAGAATTGCCCTATCTTCATCATTGTCTGTCTTCTGTTATTGCAAAATAAAGGTCTCTGAGATAAACAATTAGAATAACTCTTAAACTAATTAATGGATCGGTCTCAAATTTTGAGGTTTTGTTAAGTACCCCAATAACCAACTTTGGGTAAAACACTAAAGTTCTAAGATAGTTTTAGTAAAAGTTATTAACAAATAACGATTTCCACTTATTTTGCAGTTTGCGCAGCAACAAATTAACTTTTTAACTTTCAAAAATAGGCAATTTGAAGGTTTTTTAATGTTCAGAAAAATTAAATTTTGTAATTTTATGTCAACTATTTAGCTTTTGAATGGGGTGCAAAAAATAGAAAAAATCGCGATTTTTGCACTAAATTGTTAATAATTAAAAAAGGACGCGAGCTCTAGGCAGGAAACAGGTAGGTTTTCTTCCTATAGGTCTACAATAACTAAAAAAGTAGTCAGCTACCTGGATCTTTGAGTGTTCCGAACATGGTCTATTTCTAGCTTATTACCCTGGAGTAAAATAGTTTAATAATAATAATAATAATAATAATAATAAGTGGGAGTTTTTTGTCAGTTCTTCTATCAGGCGCAGCCCCCTGCGAATGGGGGATGCTTTCTGGGTATTCGTAGCGCCAATACCCAGAGAGTAGCAGGGATACTTGCCGTGGAACAAAAACTGACACCTGGCAGTAGGTATAAAATGCACACCCATTAATATGGAGAATATTAATTTATGTTTAGGATCGCTGCCTGGGGATCGCCAGGGCACGTCTGGAGCCGGCGCTGGACGTGACAGCATGCGGGACGTCGGTGGCAGGGTGTTGAGGAGGCGGGCCCCTGTCATACAATCAGCTACAGCCCAACAACCACAACAACCACAAGCGAGCCAAACAACAGCAAGAGCTCCACCCGCTGAAGGTGCTGCGCTGGAACATCAGCCGGCGCTCACTCAAGCGGGACGACCGAGGCAGCGCATGAAATGGACTGTGTCCATTAATGAAAACATTTTGCGCTTCTACTACAAGGTGACAAACCTCGGTCAAGAAACGATCGGCTACCGTCAACAGCTGTATGCCGAATTCTGCAGAGAGTACCCAGATATTCAAGTATCGGAGCAACGAATATCAGATCAATACCGGGTAATCATAAGAAATAATCTTATCCCAGAGACTAGACGCGATACCATCAAAAGCGAAGTCGAACGGGAGATTAACAACCAAGGGCTAGTTTTAGATCAAGTCCCTAACGAAATCCCTGATGAGCAGATTCCTGAACTTCCCATACCAGAAACTCAACCTGATAATACACCGCAGGAAAACAACGAGTTACGTGATAGCCTAGTAAACGAAATGGCTCGCGCCGTACAAGAGTTTAATGGAACAAACCCACTTAGCAGACCACCGCTACCAAGAATAAACTCTTGTAAGAAACTAGGTGCGCTGTTACAAATTGTGAACACTGAAATCCTACCCAATTACGTCGTAGAAGCTCACACGTTAGAATATCTGCATATGCTTATCTACTGTGCAGCAACAGCAATTGTTAATGTAATGGGCATTAAGATCAGAACGCGACGGGATACTAATAACGGAAGAACTGTTAACAGAATTGCACCCTGGGAAAAAAGACTGCTAGGGAAGATTGAATTACTGCGTAGGGATATTGGCCAAGTCACAGAATATTTACGTGGAGTACCAAGTAGAAAAGTCATTAGGAGAGCTGAAGAAATAATGCGGAGCACCGCAAGACACTCGAGATACGATCCAGACAATAACACAGCCCAACAGTGTCTGGATACATTAAAGCAAAAATTATCCGTCTATTCAGGACGACTAAGGATGTACAAAGTTAGTAACAACCGAAAAACTGACAATGCACTTTTTGAAAATTCCGAGAAGGCATTCTACCGAAAACTCAATTCCACCGTAGAAAGTGCCGACAAGTCTTACCCAAGCCAAGAAGAAATTCATGACTTTTGGGGAGATCAACTTTCCACACCAGCTGCTTTTAACAACAATGCTGGCTGGATAGAAGATACGACGCACAACTGTCACCACTACGTTACTGCTAACTACGAACCATTAACGACTGAAGAGGTCTCAAATGTCATCAAAGAGCTTCATAACTGGAAATCCCCTGGACCAGACGGAGTCCAGAACTTCTGGCTTAAAAAGTTTTGGTGTATTCATGAGTGCTTATCAACATTGATTTACCATGTTATTTCTAATCCGCAGGAAATACCATCATTTCTAACTCAGGGAACCACTTATTTAATACCAAAGGATCAAAATAACACCCAAGATCCAGCCAAGTACCGCCCAATTACTTGTCTTCCAACTTTGTATAAATTGGTCACATCCTGTGTAACCCGGCGTATCTACCAACACTGTGCTCTAAACAATATCATAGAGCCTCAACAGAAAGGATGCGCTAAGGGTTCCATGGGTTGCAAAGAACAACTTATCATCGACTCAGTCATTTCTAACCAGGCATTCACTAAAAAAAGAAACCTTTTTACTGCGTTTATTGACTACAAAAAGGCCTTTGATTCAGTACCGCATGAATGGCTTATAGATATATTGAGAATATACAAAGTCGATGATAACATAGTGACCTTTTTAAGGCATATAATGACAGATTGGAGGACTAAAATTCACCTCCAAATACCTGGTGAAAACAATATCGAAACGGAAAATATCGCAATCAACCGGGGCCTGTTTCAAGGAGACTCGTTGAGTCCATTGTGGTTCTGTTTAGCTTTGAACCCTCTTTCCCAGCTATTAAACTCTACTGACTCAGGTTTTAGCATTAAAAACAATAATACTGTGGTAGCGAAGCTCAATCATCTGTTGTATATGGATGATTTGAAATTAATGGCTTCCACTCGAGAACACCTAGAACAGATGCTAAAAACTGTAGAAACATTCTCTAATGATATTAGTATGCAGTTCGGCCTAGACAAGTGCCGTGTTTTGAACATAGTCAGAGGAAAGGTACAGCCCGGTGGATTCGATATGCAAAATGGCCAGAACATCGAGGCCATGGGCGAAAACGATATGTACAAATATCTTGGAGTAAAGCAGGCGCGGAAAATTGACCATAAGCAAATGAAAACAGAGATAACTACTGAGTTTATACGAAGGGTAAAACAGCTGCTTCGTTCAGAGCTTAACAGTAAAAATTTGTTTAAGGCACTAAACACCTACGCTTGTTCCGCGCTTAGCTATTCATTTGGTATTGTTAAGTGGACAAAAACGGATATAGAACATCTTCAGCGGAAAGTACGAACACACCTCACAAAAGCACAAAAACACCACCCTAAAAGTGCAGTAGAACGAACGACATTACCGCGGTATTTAGGAGGCAGAGGTCTTATGGATATAGGTGAGCAATTAGATAAACAGATTGCTAATTTAAGGACTTATTTTCAGATGCAGGCTGAGTCATCTAATCTACATCGCGCTATTTGCGCAGTAGATGACACAACACCGATCAAACTGAGGGAACCAGAAATGCGCATAAACCACCCCACTAAAGAGGAAAAAATGCGCACCTGGATGGGTAAACCTCTGCACGGGCGACATCCCAATGAGGTCAGCCAAGACTACGTCGACAATACAGCGTCGAACTATTGGTTGACGTCAGGAAAGATGTTCCCTGAAACGGAGGGTTCATTACTGGCCATTCAGGATCAGGTTATACCAACCAGAAATTACCTGAAATATATCATCAAAGACCCTCAGGTTCAAAACGACAGATGCCGATATGGATGTCAAGCCCAAGAAACCATCCAACATCTTACAGGGGGCTGCCAGGCATTTGCTGCAACTGAATACAAGGAACGGCATGACGCAGTGGGAAAAATCCTTCATCAAGAGATAGCTATCAAGCTGGGACTTCTCCAAACGGACCATCTCCCGTATTATCAATACGTCCCCGAGAGTATGCTTGAGGATGGCAACTACAAGCTATACTGGGACCGCACTGTGCTCACAGACCAAACAGTGGCACATAATAGACCAGATCTCGTACTAGTTAATAAATTAACAAGACAAACAACACTAATTGATGTGGCGATACCTAACAACAATAATCTACGCAGTAAATTTACTGAAAAGATCGCCAAGTACAGAGATCTGGAAATTCAAATACGAAGGCAATGGAGAATGCAAAGTACCCAGACGATACCGATTATTATGTCTACTACTGGAGTCATTCCGAAGACCCTCCTCGAAAGCATAAAAAAGCTGGGACTAAATGAACACCTTTATAAGACCATGCAGAAAGCTGTACTGCTCGCGACGGCAAGATGCGTACGAAAATTTCTGGGAGAAACTCCAGCATACCAAGTCACCTAGGGCTCGATAACACGGAAAGAGTCCCACCAGAGCTCAATCCTTTTGATACCGTAGGTATCTGGGATGAGTCAATTTTCCCCTTATAGGGAGTGTGAGCCGTATGGCTAAATCTGGATAATAATAATAATAAGTACTAAGTACAGAGATCTGGAAATTCAAATACGAAGACAATGGAGAATGCAAAGTACCCAGACGATACCTATTATTATGTCTACTACTGGAGTCATTCCGAAGAACCTCCTCGAAAACATAAAAAAGCTGGGTCTAAATGAACACCTTTATAAGACCATGCAGAAAGCTGTACTACTCGCGACGGCCAGATGTGTACGAAAATTTCTGGGAGATACTCCAGCATACCAAGTCACCTAGGGCTCGATAACACGGAAAGAGTCCCACCAGAGCCCAATCCTTTTGATACCGTAGGTATCTGGGATGAGTCAATTTTCCCCTTACAGGGAGTGTGAGCCGTATGGCTAAATCTGGGATAATAATAATATTTATTGCTTCTTGGAATACAATAAGTCCATAGCAAGAGGTTTGTTCGACAATACTATAATAAAAATTTTTGAACAAATACATATAGTGACATGCAGAGATAGTATGACAAAATAAATAGGTAATAAATAAGTAATACACACATGACAAAATTACATTACAAAGAGACGAATAATAGTGATACAAAAATTACAAACAAAAAAAATGTAAACATATATATATATATATATATATATATATATATATATATATATATATATATATATATAGAACTGGATTCGAAATCCGATGTATTTATCGACCGTGCAAGTTTATTCTATAACACTATAAAACAGTGTTGAAATTATCGGGAATGAATAACGCAGCACAAAAGTGATTGTAAAACACACAAAAATACTTGTGCAGCAGCACACCATTCCATAACAACAGGACACCAATTTAATTTGTCAGATATCAAGATCTTAGATTCAGAAAGCAATTATAAGAAAAATTGTTCCTCGAGATGTACCACATAAACAGTAATAAACGTTCAATTAATTACAAATCAGACACAAGTAGATTAAGCGAAATTTACTGCAGTGTTTTAAAATTCGAAAAATAGCAGAATATTAAACAGATGGCTCGATATTGGAACTTTTGACCCTTAACACATGTGAGAAAAGATACCTGACTCAGTGCCGCCCTCGACGTTCTCGTGAAACGACATGCATAGCTTTAAGTTAAATTGCTTTATATAACATACCTACAACAATTCGTAAGTTATATCATTGTAATATTATGTTTGTACCTAACTGTTAGTTAATTTTGTAGTTTGTTCCTGATGAAGATGAAAAATTAATAAATACTCATCGAAATATCGAATTCAACAGAATTAAATGTAGTTTCAATCTAAGCCACAGACCGCAATTCCCGATAATTTCAACACTGTTTTATAGTGTTATAGAATATATATATATATATATATATATATATATATATATATATATATATATATATATATATATATATATATATATATATAAATAAACGGTAAATATAGAATTGCACAATGGAATTTATATGAGAAAAATTATTCATTCAAGATAAACGCTCTGAGTTTTAAAATGTTCCATATGTACCCTACAATGATTTTAGCGTTGTTGGGAGTGAGATTATCAAAAGCATTTAATAGTGAATCCATGCTTTGAAAACAAATAACTACTGGTTTCATAGTGCTATAGATAGGACAGTTAAATAGAAGGTGATCAATAGTTTCGAGTTGTCTTGTGTTACAGGCAGTGCAAATATTATCTGGATCGATAGAATAGTAACATCCCTTATAGGTGAATGAAATTCGAAATTTATTACACAGTCTCAGTTGGGTTATAGTCCGCGTGACCTGTATTGGCAGTTTAAGTACTTAATAGGTAAGGGTTTGGGGTACTATATACTTTAAATGTAGGGTAGAAAGACAGAAAAGAAGACCTCTGAAATAAAGTTATGTCCATTTCATGCAATTTGTTATAAAATTTTAGCAGTAACATTTTTTTATTTTTATTAAGCGAAGTAAGACTGAGATTAATCCATATATCTGTACAATCAATGAAATCAAACATACCTTTAACCTGTGCTGCCCAATTATATGCTTCATCTGCTAAACCTACTAATCGTAGTTGTTGATTGTAACAAAGTTTGGGATAACGTTTATCGTCCATAAGCAAAATTTTTTGTAACCAACTCAAAGTCATTTTAAAAATATTATACGAATATTTTACACGTCCCGTTTCTAACCGCGTTGCATAATCAGGGGTGTTTTTTGGGAGTAACAGAATTCGTTTTAAATAAGTAGTTTGTACTTTTTCGAGAGCTTCAGTGTATCTAAGTGCCCAAACGGGAGCGCAGTTTGACATCACACTCAATGCCAGTGACTCAAAGAGTTTGATTCTTGGTCTTGATTCTTGGTGACCACGAGTCTATTTTACTAGATGTTAAAATTGGAAGAATTGATCCAACTGCTTGCTTGGCTTTATCGATGGTTGTATACGACATTTCGCGAAAAAGTGATGATTTAGTAAATGTCACTCCCAAATAGTTGTATGCATTGGTTGAGATCACTGGATTATTGTTGTAAAAAAAATTAATGTTGTTTGTGGTGTGGTCACCTTTTGAAAATATGAGTATTTTTGTTTTTGTGGTATTAACAGTGATATCGTTGGATTTAGTGTAGGATTCAAGTAATTTTAGTTTTCTTCCAACATCCGCTTCAGAGTCAGCTATTATAACTAGGTCATCAGCATATAGGAGTAGCAGAATTTCATTTTTTGAATCAATGCTTACACCTCGAGCACCATTTCCCTAGAGGAATGTTTCAATATCCGCAATAAATAAGGAAAAAAGTAATGGGCTTAAAGTTTCACCCTGTAGTACACCAGCTGTAACATCAAATGACCTAGACAAACCATTTGAAGCATTTACTTTAAAATAAGCAGTTTGATATAAATTTTTAACGATTTGTAGGATCCTAGATGTCACACCCGAACGGTATAATTTTTGCCAGAGTAATGCGTGGTTTATTGAGTCAAATGCTCTTTTAAAGTCAACAAAGATGGAGAATAGCTTACGTTTTTTATGCCTTATGTGAAACTGAATAACAGAGCTCAAGGTGTAAACATTGTCAATACAACCGCGGCCTGGTCTTAAACCCTTTTGAGATTCACGTAGAATATGGTATTCCTCGCACCAAGATGAAAGTCTAGACTGAAGTATGTTGGTAAAAATTTTAAGTGAGCAATTTAATAGTGCCAGACCTTTATAATTTGTGGGTTCATCAGGAGGTCCACTTTTATGAAGCATCGAAAGAAGAATTTCACACCAACTTTTAGGAATGGTTCCGGTTTCAAAAATCTTATTAAACAGAGATGACATATAAAGCACCCAATTATGAGGAAGACTTTTATATACTTCATAAGGAATAATGTCCAAGCCGGGAGATTTTTTATTTTTGCACTTGTTAAGTGCTGCGTACACTTCAGAAGTCGTAATTGTTGCATCTAAGTAAGGATGACGGACATCTATAAAGACAGAGCTGTCAGTTAGGCGGTTGGCGTACAACTGATTGTAAAAGTTTTCCCAAATTTCAATGCTTAGTGAAAAACGTTTGTTATAGCCACGCGCCTGCTTTACCGTTAGCCAAAATTCCTTTGAATCGTTTACGTTAGATAATTTGGTAATTATGTTGGTTTCGTATGTTCTTTTTTTGTAGTTAATTAATTTTTTATACTCTTTTTTCCGTCCAATTCCGTTGGCTCTAACATTTGCGGTAAAGTTTTGTTTCCTACATTCGCTTAATAGTAATTTTAAATTTGTTTTTCCATTAATACAATCTAGATCAAACCAGGGTTTATTTAAACTTCTTCTACCATTGATTCTTCTATCATTGGTTTTTATAGTTACCTGTTTAATTAAATCTAAACTTTCACAACATTCTACAATAGTTCTGTAAAAATTGTCATATGAAAGTTGTACGTCATTAATAAATCTGACATTAGGGGACGACCGCATGCACAATTTAAACGATAATGCTTTATCATCATCCCACAATAATAATTTTTTAGTGAATGAACTAGGAGCGCTCACATTATCTGTAGCAATAGAATATTGTTGATGAAGTTTCAGACAAACCGGAAAATGATCTGATAAATAATCGTCATCACCAACTTCCAAATCAAAAACGTTTGAAAGGTAAAGACTAAAGACTATTTACCCACACCAGGTCGACAGTGCTGCAACCTTGAGGTGTGATACATGTAAATTTCGCTGGACGATCGCTAGAAGTTCTGCCGTTAAGCAGGTTGAAGGAATTGTTATTCATAAAATCAAGTAGAGTTGTGCCCCTTTTGTTTTTAATAATATCGCGGCTTAACCTAGTTTCATATAAACTTGTATTACTAATTATTTCATCCGGAATAGAACCCAACGCGTCCCGAGACGGCTATTAAAATCACCTCCAATTATGATAGCGCAGTCAGAGTAATTATTTATTATCTCATTCAGGGTACATTGGAACAGATTTAACATGTTCAATATCAAATGAAGGCTTAAAATATAAGTTACATACTATATATTTTTCACAAGGTGCATCTATTAACATAAACAACCACCATGAACACTGATGGAGAACAATTAGACCTAAAGTTTTTTTATTAGTTTATAAATATAGAAGTAAAATAGTTTATTCGAATTACAATTTACATTTGATGAGTTCGGCATATATGTATTGCTTCACGAACACTTATTTTTTCATGAAACGGCGGGTTTTCTTACGATGTTTCCGCATTTCATTCCTTAACATGTTTTAAATACCAATAAAATTGTAAATTCAGTACTTTACCACTGCCGGCTACACATCGAATAAAAGAAAACTACCCCTAAAACTTTGTTCAGTAAATGCTCAGCACTTAAAAAGTCATTATCGAAATGAAAGTATTTTACTTGACTTGATTTCCCTTGTGGCCTTATTCGGATCATCACAACTATTCAGCTTTTAAGCTGGGCCAAATAGTTTGTCGCGGCTCTGATATCGCGAAATGCTGAGGCGAATAGGACATTAAGTAAAGGAATCGTGGATTTATTGCTAGCTTAGGGTTGAAGGTTTGTTTTAGATGATCTGCTCTTATGCTTCAAGAAACGGTTTTGTGGGTAATCTTTTCGTAATGTCCTCAATTTACTGGAATATTTATATAATCGGGAAATTATAAACTGAATACAAATAAATAATACGGGGCATGTTCAATTGAATCTCATTGTTGGACCAGAACACATTTATTGGTAAATATATCTACAAATCTTGGGTTTCACAAAGGCATAGGAACGCGTGAAGCTCTTTTCTCACTCAGTGGCGTGCTGGCCATATAAATGAATCGGTGCAATCACCGAGAGGCCGCGGCCTCTTGAGGCCGGTCAAATAAATAAGTTTTTTTTACAAAAAATTTTAGATGTAACATTTTTTTAATTTCTAATCGAATGATGTTGGTTTGAAGCTGTTTATTTGTGGTATTTTTGTAATTAACTATTCTAAATGGGAAATAAGCCACAATTTAACAAACAAAAAATAATTTTATTAACGTTTCAATGGCCAGATCGGACGTGGTTGTCAAAATACAAAATATTAATAAATTAAACAAAAATGTTGTTGCTTAGTAAAAAATTCTTCTAATAATTTAATTTAATCTGACTCATTTCTATCGAAAATTCAGACATATATTATACATTTTAAAGTACAAGACTTTAAAATGATATTGCCAATATTTATAAGTTGCGTTGCTGGGACGACTTTATTGAAAGATAGTTCATTCGATTACATACATGAAATCAACTTTAACTCGAGAATATCCATCACAAAAAATTCATAGCATGTTGTTGTCTTCATGTGATCTAGACAGATCACGTGCTATGACTTTTTGTCGATTTTGATGATAAATCATATTAACAAATAGGACTGTGCAAGTAACAAATGATATTGTTGTTGATACCGCGAGAACTTTACCTCCGTGTGGTACTAAAAATTGTATAGTTTGCTGTTACGCTGTTTTGCATAAGTACAACTTATATCAGTGTGCTTATCCAAATTTTAATATTGTATATGCATTTATTAACTCTTTCAGTGACACAAGTTTCTTGTGAAAGAAGCTTTTTAACGTTGAAACACATAAAAAATCGGTTAAGAAGCACTTTAACATAAGATCATTTGGAAACGTTTATGCTAATGGCTATTATAGAAAAAGAAGCTTTGTATGAGGTTAAAAATCTTGGCTCAAAAATCTGCTTTAATCCGAAAATTATTGATCGAGAGTTAATTATTTTATAAAATAATTGCAAAAGAATGTTTAGATTATTGCGTTGTATAATATTTAAATACTGTTAAATTAAAGTATTTATACTGTACTTGAATTTGTACTCTCTTGTATAATTGATTTACTAAAATTCAACTTTAGATAATTGAAAAATTCTCAAAATGTTATTTGTTTAATTACATTACATAAATTCATATATTTGTTCAGGAAATTCATGTGATAATATTTATCTATTATTATTATTTGTAAGATTGGTTATTCTTAAATAAAAGAACATAGTCAATTTAAAAATTCAAAATTTTATGTTTGATTTAAAAATAAGTAGTTTATATTTTTTTTGATAAATAACGAACAAAAAATTCTGATAATAGAAGGTAAAATGATAATGGGAGGCCGCTTTTCTATAAAATCACCGAGCCGCTTGAAAAGTTGCAGCACACCACTGTTCTCACTTAATATCCTAAAACAAAGGTGCCTAGACGTCAAACAAGATATATACGGTTAAATAATTTTTATGGGGAAAATTTAGAGAATTAATTTTATGTCACAGACCACGAGATCGTAAATTTTCATCGCCCTGTATATAGCCAAAATTTGTAAATGATATGATTTAGCCGTAAGCAGTGTTTCGTGGAAAGAGAAAAACGTTAGTGATAAAAGAATCTACGTACGGATTTATGCAATTAAAACAATGAACTAAAATACGGTCGGTTTTAGAAAGTTAATGTGCCGCTTTGGAATAGACAATAGAATGTTTCTAAATGGTTTCCTAGAAAGAAACGACGGTAAACAAAATTGTTTAGTTTTAGAATATAGGGTTTTTCTAGGATATAAGAAAAAATTTAATTTTAATATCACCTGGAAATTTGAAAAGACGGAAAATTTTATACAACACTATTTGTTCTTAAGAACTGAAAGTAGGGATGTAATGTGTAGAGAGAATGCTTGTGATTGGCGAAGAGATTGATGAAGGGAAAATAGAGAGGTTGAGTTTCAGATTGATGAGGAAAAAAGTTTTACTGTGTAATTAAGATCGGAAGGGAGCAGTCCAGTTTGAAAAATAGTAATTTTGTGTAAAGTGGTGAATTTGGTGGCCGTGTAAGCAGATTCCTGTTAAGACGAAATCGTGATCGAGTCGAGAAGTACAATCTCCTCGTGTCCGAATAGATTCCAGTTTCTGTCTGGAACGAGTAGCCGGTTTGTACCAATTTTGCACAAGATATCGAGCTGAGAAAAAAATCTTGGAATTATAAAGATTGATATTGTTTGTTTCGAGTCAAAGACTAAATAGAGGAGAGATTTCGAGAGAGTGCTGTTTTTTGTTGGTGAAACAGTTTAGAAGAGAAAGACCGTAGAAGCATCCGAGGAGCACGTGTGGGAGAACCGAGGACAACACAATCCACGAGAAGAAGTAAAGAAGATAAAAAAAGGTTAGTCGAATTATTTGTGAAAAGAAAAGTGTTGTTGTATATTACATACAATATTTGTTTTTGTCAATTTAACAGTTTTACAGCATAATTTATTCATTCATAAATTCATAAAAGAGATAAATAATCTATTTAAAAGGTAAGTTAAATATTGTTTTTTTTATAATAATAATAAGAACAGTCTACCGAATCATTTAACTGAAAATTTGTTAAAAGAAAAAGGAGGTAGTAGAATTAAAGATTTTTTTTATTAGATAAGAAATTTTGACAAACAGAATAAAGTTTGAGCATACATTTTGAATCTTATATTTATGGTATAGTATATAAAGAAATAATATTTGAAGAATTTACATGATTTTGAGTATATTTATTTTCCCTGTTTTGTCCTACATAAAGTAAGCAACGAGAAATACTAGAAGCCACAAACTAAAAGTGATACATTAGAATCAATTAGCCCTGAGAATATATTTTATTGGAAAGTTTTATTAAATTTTGGTTTTGTTTCCATGAGTAGCAATTAAAATAATTAATTACTTCATTCAATTAATAAATATGCTGATCATAATCATAGCAGAGAGAAAATACAGAGCATAATAATATACATTTATGTTTTACTGACTATAATAAAGCTTTCGATAAAGTACGCAATGAACAATAATTAATGAATGTCCTGAAATCAAAAAAGATAGACTACAGTGACCTCAGGATCATATTTAATTTATACTATAAACAGCGAGCAAAAGTATGTGTTAACGAACAGCTTTCAGAGGAAATTTAAATGAGGCGTTGGGTGAGACAGGGATGCGTATTGTCGCCAGTTCTTTTTAATGCCTACTCGGAAGAGATCCTAAAAAAAGCTCTTGAGGGTAAACAGCTGGAATAAAGTTAAACGGAGTTCCCATTCACAACATTAGATATGCGGATAACACTGTCATCTTAGCTGAAGACCGAGTAGATATTCTCGGTCCACTCCCGCTGACAGAAAGACGAAATAAGTACTTAATGGTTGCAATGGATTATTTTTCCATGTAGGATCAATCTACGGAACTGTCGTAATAATATTGAAGATCTTCAGAGTGAACTGATAGCACTGGTGAACAGAATAGCGATGTATAGCTAAGAATACGGTCTAACAATAAACATCAAGAACTCAAAATTTATGAGAATATCTAAAACGCAAAGAAATAATGAGAATCTCCTCATAAACCGAACCAACGTCGAACGAGTAGACCCAGTGGCGTCTCATAGTAATTTAAAATGGGTGTTCAATTAAGGAATGTAATTATAGAAACGGTGAATAAAAGCCGCGGGCAATTGCGGCACATGCGGAATATTTTTGGGGCCTCGCCCTTTTTTGTCTAAAGGACACCGCACACATATTATGGAATATAATAATGTCACTCAATATATAATATCACACCCCAAAACCACGAACTTTTTTTATATTGTTCAACTTTATAGCAACGTTTAAACTTTTTGTTTTTTATAGCACATTCTTGTACCAAGTTTATCTCCGGCCGAGGTGAACCATTCTTTTTTATTTTCAAAATTATTTGCATTTTCTTTTATAAAAATCCACTGAATAAAGGCTCCATCATAAAATTATAATATTGTATTTAAGATTTAACCGTATTTAACTAAATACCACAACAGAAAATTTCAAACTGTGAACCGAAACGCTCCACTGGTCTCTGGGTGCACTGCACAAATTCTCACTGTTTTAAATAGGCGAAATGCTTTTTCACCGATTTTAAGATTTCTCTTTCTAACTACAGGGGTGGGTTAGTACTAGCTGGTTCAATTTGAATTCTGCACCAGAGCATAAGTAGCTGCACTTGCCACGTGCATCCAGCGGCGTAGAGCAAATAAATATGTTCAATTAATGAAGTTATATTTTAATGATTCTATGAGCTTAAAAAAATATTTTAATGATATTATAATATTTACGAGATTTAAAAAACACTGTATTTTAATGAACTTTTATTGGGTGTTCACTGCACAAGTAAACCAATTGAGAAACCGCCCCTGAGTAGACCAATATGCATATCTTGGAACAATGATCAGCTCCACAAATGATTACTTCCAGGACATTAAAATTAGAATAGAAAAGGCTAGAGCGAATTCTATGAAAATGAGGCGAGTACTTTGCACAAGAGATCTGAAGTTAGAGTTAAGAGTAATGTTGGCTAGGTGCTACGTTTTCTCGACTTTGTCTTACGGAATGGACCTTGAATGCGGCATCAATGAAAAAACTGTAATCATTCGAGTTGTGGGTGTATAGAAGAATTCTGAGGATATCATGGACAGAACACGTACAAAAAAGAGGTTCTAAGAAAAATGAATAAAGAAATGGAAGTCTTAGATACAATCAAAACCAGAAAATTGGAATATCTCGGTACTTTGTACTCAGTACTTTGCACAAGAGATCTGAAGTTAGAGTTAAGAGTAATGTTGGCTAGGTGCTACGTTTTCTCGACTTTGTTTTACGGAATGGACCTTGAATGCGGCATCAATGAAAAAACTGTAATCATTCGAGTTGTGGGTGTATAGAAGAATTCTGAGGATATCATGGACAGAACACGTACAAAAAAGAGGTTCTAAGAAAAATGAATAAAGAAATGGAAGTCTTAGATACAATCAAAACCAGAAAATTGGAATATCTCGGATATATTACACGTGCAGAGAGATACAACTTGCTCCAACTCATTATGCAGGGAAAGATTCAAGGAAAAAAAGCATAGGTAGACGCAGAATATCGTGGCTGCGGAATCTGAGAGAATGGTACGGATGTACAGCTGGTTCCTAAAAAAACTGATACGACTCTTAGTAAGATTTGATCATTTTGAGCAGTGTATTTGATTGGTCTGACATTATATTATATCTATTACGACAGACAAATAATAAAATAAACAAACAAACAACTGTTGTTAATTCATAAATTGTAATAATTGAAGACACAAGTGCATGAAGGGTCTATGTGACATTTTCAAGTTATTGAGAAAAATGAAGTTAAAGTTTTTATACTAGAACTTTTTTACTATAAAAGCTAAATTGACTAAATTTATAGGATAAGTAGTCCTAGAGCTAATGTATTTAGTAACAATAATTAAACAAAAAACATTTATTATTAGAAAAAGATATTAGATTTTAAACGTACTTAGATCCTTGATCCACTAAGTAAGTAGCAGAAGTACCAAATTTTTTAAATGCATAAAGGATATATGTAATAACAAAAATAACACAATATACTGTTCTTGTTTATTAATTATATATACAATAACTAATTGTTGGTCTAATTTGTACAAAGATAGTCAATCAAATTAAAAAACTACACTTTCACTAAAAAAAAAAACCTTAACATGTTCTTCGCCTAGTACTTGGTGTTTTGCCTATATCTGCATCTTGCTGCTTTTCACAAATATTGGTGTAAAAATGTCTATAAGGCTCATCAAAAAAAATTAACTGTTGTTTTAAATTGTTAATTTTTTCTTCGGTCAAAATGTTTATTTTGTTAGCCATTACTGGTAAATTAAATTCTGGTTCTGTAACTACTCTTGCATTCTTATGGATATCTACTTTTAGGAAAGGTGTGAATGGATCTAGTGTTTTTTTGTACATATATTCACCATATTTTTCAACACGAATCCATTTTACCTCATCCCTCATATTTATTTTTTCTTTGTTAGTATCTTTTTTCTGTTAAATAAATTCAAATTGTTTGCAATTTCTTTAATATTTTTAAAGTGGTTTTCCATGTTGATAATAATCGATCCTTTCTTACTCGATTCCCGAATAACGTCTCTATACTGATCTGGACTGAACAAATTCTCAATTTTTCTTAGCTTTTTCTCTATTACTCCAAAATCTCTATCAGAATCTAGGAAGGAATGTCCCACTTCCGGAAACTTATGGTCTATAACCTTAACATATTTTTTTAAAATAAGGTATTGATATAGACATATCAGATTAAAGTTTTTGTTCTGACCAGCACAAGAATCAGACCACATGATAAGATGATCTATTTTCTTGTATCTACTGGATAAAAGTTGCACAAATGTGTGTAGGGAACTACCTACTTCTAAGCTACCCTTTGTGGCTACATGTTCAGTCCAATTAAAAAAGTAGACCTTATCACCTTCGTCTGTTATGCTGTGAATTCCAAGATTGTAGATCCACATCTGCCTTAGATAAAAAGCTTTTGAAGTTGTAAGTCTTGGTAGTGGCATAGTATGTTGCAGGTCAATCAGACATATTGCCTGTCTGCTTTCTGTTGGTCAAAAGCAAAATGAAAATTTTCTTTATGCTCATCATTTCCCAAACCTGCTTCACAGGTAGAACAAGTGTCACTTTTGGGCTGTCCAAATGACAAATTAAATTCTGTAACGAAAATGTTACAGTAGAAACTCTTTGTTACTGCAAACCTTTTTGATATATTGTTCATATAGTTCATGCATTTTTGACATATTTAGTAAGGAAGATAAATACATTTTGTTGGCATTTTTGTTTCTGGAATAGTGAGACATGTCAGCAGGAAAAGATAAAATGCGCTGTTTGATTACATCAATCACTTCTTGGGGAATTTTGTTAGGTCTCGAATTGTGACGCCCTCTTCTATCAGGAGATAGTGCTGTTGCCCCAGAGTTTAGTTTTTGTTGAATTAGTTGAACCTTTTTGTTTGAAATTTGATACAATGTCATGAAGGCAGTTTTACAAACAGATCGTATGCTTTTCTGACAGGTTATTGAATAAGTAAATGTGGCAGATTTATTCTTTGTTGCATTTTTTCTATGACGGTGAACTGGCTTTATTGAAATAGAGTTAAAGAGAATAGCATTTTTAGCATTTTGATCCAAAGCATAAAACTTGCGAAATATTGTCTCTCTCTCACCTTGGTCAAATTGTTGGTCACAATTCTTTTGGCAGTTATTCTTTTTACATAGAGACTCAAGCTCAGCATTTTTTTTGGAATTTCTTTTTTGGCTTTTAAAGATATATAAGCCTCACCTCGTTGTCTAGCAATGGCAGACTTATTTTTCTTCCATGTCTCAGGGCACCGCTTTCGTTTTTTACATTTTTTTTCTGGTAAATCAAATATTTTTTTTGATCTTGTTAATAATCCCATCATTTTGAGAGGTTGAGGCTACAATAGATATGTCCTCAAAAGACTCATTTGACTTACCCAGTTCAAAGTTTTGCGGGTTATATTCATCAGAGTTGTCCGCTGTAGAAAATATGCCACTACTTGAGGAAAGCATGAAGCTGTCTTCTGCGGTGACATGAGTTTTTTGTCTTTTACATTCTTGTTCGGATAAATCAAATATATTTTTCTTTACCTTGTTAATCCTAAAATTCTGAGAGGTTGACGCTATAATAGATACATCTGCAGGATACATGAAGGTTTCTTCTGCGGTGACGTCTGCTTTTGTGGAGTCATTTCCATTATCTAAACTCGTAATGTTCTTAAATTATGTCATCATCAGAGGAAAGACTTGGAGTTTTCTCTTTCTCAGTGAAAATTGCAGCAATATCTAGAATAAAATACAATATTAATATAATTTTATCTACAAAAATGTCATTCTAATCTTATTTTCTGGCTATCTTTCATCATATCATCTGTTAACTCCATATATTGGCTTATTTCTTTATCGGATATATCAAGTCCTCCTTTCTCAACTCCCTTTTCCTCATCTGCATCTTTCAGTTATACATACTGGTTAGATTCATTTTCCGTAACCTCATTGTTTTTGAACTAAACTAACAATGTATTTACTTCTTAACGACATTTTTTCAATAAAATTATCAAGAGAAACATGAACACTGCATACCGTCTAGATGTAAATAATAACTACATAACCCTACTTTTAGGATCTAAGTGATATATTACGGAAGGAGAAAATCAGTGTATTCAGGCATAAAGGATCCATGTACAACAAATCCATAGAAATCTCAGTGGATAAGGGATATAAGTAACATATTGTGTACATAGATCCTTTATGCAATTATATTTTAAAATTTCTGTGTACATAGATCCTTTACGCTCTAGTAACTTAGAAAATATTAATGTTAAAACATGTTTGACTTGTTTGAAAGATTTTTAGGTTCGAAAAACGTACTTTTAACATAAAAAACATATTTTGAAAAAATTGTCACATAGACCCTTCACGCACTTGTGTCTTCAATTATTAAGGTCTAAATTTTGATATTATTTTGAATTCCTGCATTTTATAAAGGGTATAGAAATGATAGTTTTTACGTAAAATAGGGTTGATGTTATTATTTTTATTATTATCCAGAATTCAACAATATATTAAAGCAAGAATTGTAACCACCTTTTATTAATATTAAAAACTGTTGTTCTGCTTACGTTAAAATGGTTCGCTACGGCAGATAGTGACCAACCATCTTCTAATTTCGTTACAATTCTTGCTTTTAGTTCTTTGCTAGCAGGTGGATCTATTTTTTGAGGTTGAACAGAATAAGTTATCTGACAAATTTTAAGATTTGGCAGTGACAGTGACAGTATGTAAATAATAAGTATTTATCCTTCAAAATACACTGCTCAATTTTCTACAAAATACACTTTAAGAGTCGTATCAGTTTTTTTAGGAACCAGCTGTATCCACTGGTGACGCGTTACTTTTTCCAAAATGTTACCAAACCCAGATGTAAAAAAATCTTGTCTAAAAGAACCTCGCAAATATAAATTTTTGTTTATTTTATCTGGAAAAATTTTAAGAACAAAATTGTAAAAAGAGAGTTCTGTCATTGATCCATTTAAATAGCGTTACTCGATGAAAATTAAAGAAAATGACGACATTCGATCTTGCAATTGGGTATTTCTTTGGCATGTTTTAATCCGTTTCATTGCTGAAAAACTTCTTTCAACGGATGCACTTGTAGTCGGAATTATTAAAAATAGGTTTGCCAATTTAAAGGGTTCCTGAAATGCATTGTCAAGTTCTGAAGACGTTAAATATTGATACAATTATTGTACATTATTTTCTGAATATACGAGTAATCTGGATCGTTATAAAGAACTATCAATTCTGTTTTTTAACTTTACTGTGTAAAATTTTTGTCCATATAGCTGTACAAATTGATGAAAGGCCATATCTGAAAATTTTTGCTTTAAATTAGAAAACCTATTTTTAAGTTGGATAATCATAGTGTCAAAAATTTAAAAAAAAAGTTGTCAACGACACTCATCCATGTTTAATTGCACGCACACTGTAATAGGTAAGTAACCATTGTAACCATTCCAAAAAGTGGTAACAAGAATACTAATATCCACAGCGCGCTTACACCTTCGCCTTTCAAAATTTTCAGACACGAGCCGTCTTCGACCTTCCGACCGATAGCCGATGGACCTTCATTTGCATCCACATTTAAAAGTGGTAACATTAACCTGCAACCGAGTCGCATAAATTCGCCAATATTTTCGTGCGTCTAGTTGGCTTTTTAGTGAATTACTATTAATACTCATATATTACTACTCTTCATTTGGCCAAGTGACAAAAAATCAATATTTCTGTTTTTTCCATTATAATGGTCTATCCAACAATGCCGTTAACCTGTATTATCGGCCAAGTGACAGTTGCGTTGGAAACAGCTCTAAATAAATTCAACAGATAGCATCCGCCGTTAAGTACAGTGTTACGTTTCCTGATAAAAACTCATTTTTCTCGATTGTGTATTTTTGTCACTTAGCCCGTTATATTATATCTCCACTCTTCAAATGGAATTATTTCACAGTAGCCATAAAATATTTATTTGCAAGATTTTTAACTGTTACCAATGGTAACAGTGGTTACATGAACGCTTCGCCAGTGGAGTACATCAAATGAACTTTTTAGAGAAGCCGTCTCTAAAGTCTGAATAGCTATCATGATTGCCGACCGCTGTCGTGGAAATGACACTTGAAGAAGAAGATATCAATAAATAATTACCACTACAATTACTTATGTCAACGTGGAATGAAGTAAACACTTCTGTTGTATGTAGGCATATATGAATTTTGATGTTTATTCTGTTGTATGTAGGCTTATATGAATGATGTAAGTCATATATGCCTACATACAACAGAAGTGTTTACTTCATTCCACGTTGTTATATTGAAGGTATACAGCCAACTACAGGGTTTACTCCCAGTGGCGTAACTAACGCCAATGCAACCAATGCGGTGCATTGGGGCGCAGGCCTTAGGGGGCGCCAAGAACTGATATTCTGGAAAAATTTTAGCAAAAAAATATGTTGAAGCAAAACTTCCTGTAGCTTCCTGAAAATAAGAAATGTAAAAAAATATTCGTGGTATTTTATTCCGTTCACTCACTTCCGTTCAGTCACAACAGAATGTTGGTGACTCTTTTGTTTACTATTTGTCGAATTTTAGAAAGAATCCAGATTACATCGAAAACCCTACAGAGATCCGATGTTAATCTAGATGATGCAAAGAATCTCCTTTAGAAGTGTTTAAAGACTAAGCAAACTGCGAGGAGAATTCGACGATGTCCTGGATCAAGCCAGAAAGTTAGCTGCAAAGTGGAATATTGATTCCTCAATGACCTCCAAACGCAAAAGAAAAGTAAAGACTTTTTTGACGAACTTTCTAGTGACTATGAGTTTAGTGATCCTGTGCATTGCTTTAAAGTTAAGGTATTTTTGAGAGCTGTTGATATATTCTTATTTCACAGTTAAACGAAAGGTTTAAATCTATTGACACGTTCAGTTTTTTAAACCCAGATAATTTATTACATTTTTCTGACGAACAACTTGTAAAGTCAGCCTCTGAGTTTTGTAAAAAATGTGAATCTGATGTGACTCATGCTTTGACCAATGAAGTAATTTGCTTTAGAAATGTAGTCAAAGACGGTATTAAAAGTAATAAAATAAGCAAAATCAGCCACTTGGCTGATTATCTATTGATTAGGAATAAATTTATTGCATCAAGTGTCCCAAACGTAAGTACAGCATTAATAATGTTTCTTACATTACCCGTAACTGTTGCAAGTAGTGAAAGATCTTTTTCTAAACTAAAAATAATAAAAAACTACTTAAGGAACTCTATGTCCAATACTAGACTGTGTGATCTTAGTGTAATTAGTATTGAACATGAAAGAGCACGGTCTTTAGATGTAGAAAAGTTAGCAAGACTGTTCCTAGAAACAAAGAGACGCAGGGGCTTTGTCAGGGAATAGGAATTAACGTACAGTGTTGTCCCTATGAGCTGTAGCTAGGTTTGACTGTAAGAATGCATCATCTAGTAAAATTAATCAAAGTTTGAGAAACGGAACATAAACATTATATTGTTGCTTGCGATATCATGTATACTATACTGTATAGGGCACTGAATAAATAAAAAATGTTGAGTAAAGTAAGTAGTGTATATTTTATCGTCTTAAAAAGTACATTAATTAATTGTAAGTATATAATGTGATCCTTTTTTTTTTTTTTTTTTTTTTTTTTTTATTGAGAAATTCGCATCAACCCGAAGGTTATTAGCGAGGAGCAGATTTACAATATTAAATATTATATATTTACAAAATTAATAGCTTTTAAATAGTTTAATATATTTGTGAACGAACAATTTTCACCAAGTGCTTTCTCTAAGTTTGTTGGAATACCGTAAATTCTTCTTGCTGTGGAGAAAACTGGACAGTCTACAATTATATGTTTTACCGAGAGTTTAACGTTACACTGATCACATTTCGGTTCAGGTTCTTTTGTTATTAAGAACTTGTGTGTGGCACTGGTATGACCTAACCTAAGGCGGGTTATTGTCACTTGATCCCTTCTTTTGGTGGGGAAACATGTCCATGGTTTAATGTTCGGTTTAATATTCCAAAGATTGGACACTGAAAATTGCCACCGGTTTTGCCACTCACTTAGGATACGCGATTTGATAACACTTGAAACATCACTAGTTGTCACATATTGCACGATAGTAGAGTCAGCTGAGTTGACGGCTTCACGCGCACACTTATCTGCTTCTTCATTGCCTCTTATACCAATATGTGACGGGATCCAGATGAAGATTACCTCCTTATTACGATTTTGTATCTCGATCAGATTTTGTTTTATTTTTCCCAGAATGTAATTCTCTGGGTATATTTTTCCTATGGATTGTAGTGAGCTTAGTGAATCAGTCAAAATTATGTATTTCTGATTTGGTGAGGATATAATATATGTCAGTGCCCCATATATGGCATATAATTCTGCATTAAAAGTACTGCAGTGTATTGGCAACTTATATTTTTGGCACATATTCGAGGATATAACTGCTGCTCCCACGCCATCTGTTGATTTTGAAGCATCTGTATATATTTGAGAGAAGTTTGTATACTTTGATAATAAGTTTTGCAGATTTTGATGTATTATACTATGGTTAGTAGTATGTTTGTCCAATGAAGTTAAGGTGGTAATTATTTTAGGTACTCCCAAATTCCATGGCGTAGCAGGTTCAAAACTAACAGGATAGCAAGGAGGTAAGGTGGTGTTAAGAGATGAGAGATCCATTTTGATTCGGTGGTAGAAAGGTTTGTGTAGACGTGGTTTATGGGAGAAAAATGTTGATAATCGGTTAAGGTGATCATATTTGAAGGTGTGGTTATTAGGATTTGCATTTGATTTAATTGCATAGGTTAACTTTAAGTACATTCTTCTGTAATACAGTGATGGTTCAGCTGCTTCACAATACAGGCTTTCTATTGGTGTGGTTCTGAAAGCTCCCAAGACAATGCGGAGTGCAGTATTGTGGATTGAATCTAAAATTTTAAGAGAAGACTCAGTAGCCGATGAATATGCTATCGCGCCATAGTCTAATTTAGATCTGATTAGAGTTCTGTAGAGAGAGAGCATAGTTTGTCTATCTGCTCCCCAGTCTTTTTTTGACAATGATTTAATGATATTAAGTCTTCCTTGGCATTCGATTGCCAGTTTCTTAATATGTTCTTTCCAATTTAGATGTTGGTCGAATATCATTCCTAAAAATTTTACAGTATTTTTCCGAACTAACGAATTGTTATATAGTGAGAGTGAAGGGTGATTAGGGCAGCTTTTCTTTGAGAATAATATAAATTGTGTTTTTTCTGTAGAAAATTGAAACCCACAACTTTGCGACCATTTCTCTAGTTGATGTAAGAACGTTTGTAGCATATTCGTGATGTTTTCCATATTTTGACTTCTCGCATAGATAACAAGGTCGTCTGCGTATAAGAGACCTTTCAGTGGTAAGTTCATATTGGTTAGGACATCATTTATTGCTACTAAAAAAAGTGTAGGGCTTAACACTGATCCTTGTGGAATACCATTCTCTAGTTTTGTTTTTGGTGATAGCATACCATTAGTTTTAAGTTGGAATGATCTATTGGTAAGGAAATTGTTAATGAACGCTAGGCAGTGTCCCCTGATATTTAAATTATGTAGTTTCTTGACTATTAGGTGTTTCCAAGTGACATCATAGGCTCCCCTGATGTCAAAAAATATAGCGACGCATTTTTGATTGACAGCAAAAGCTTCAAGTATGTCATTTTCTAATGCTAAAATATTGTCTATTGTTGATCGATTTCTACGAAAACCACTTTGATTTGGAATGATTAGGTTTCGATTCTCAAGAGTCCATAAAAGCCTTTTATTTACAATTTTTTCCATTAATTTACCCATAGCACATGTCAAAGATATTGGTCTATATGAATTTGGATTACTTTTTGGATTGTTTGGTTTTAAAATTGGTATAATAATAGATTCTGACCATTTTGGTGGAAATTTATGTTGAGTCCAGATTAAATTAAATAACCTTAGTAAGTACTGGTGAGCGTTTGAAGGTAAATTTTTTATAAATTTTACCGGAATATCATCAGGTCCCGCTGCCGAATCTTTAAATGAGTTAAGGGCTTCGTTGTATTCTTCCATTAAAAAAGGAGAGTTTATATTACTTTTATCTATCTCATCGAAGTTAATTAGATTACGTTCTTCATGTTGCTTAAGTGTAATAAAGCTCTGGTTATACTGGGTATTACTAGATCTGTGTTTATAAGTGTTAGCCATTTCTTCTGCGATTTCGTTGTCGGAGGTAATAACCTTATCTTGAATATTTAGTGAGTTGATTTTTAAATTTAAACTTTTTCCCGATATTCGTTTTATCTTCTTCCATATGTCACTCATAGGAGTAGAGCTGTTTATTTTAGAAACATAATCAATCCAGGATTGACGTTTAGCTGTCTTTATTGTCAATCTAGTTATGGCTCGAGTTCTCTTATATTCTAGTTGGTTTTCAAGTGATTTATTTCTTTTATATTTATTAAAGGCAGTTTTACTTTCTCTAATGACCTTTTTACAAGACTCGTTCCACCATGGAACTGGTGTTGAATGTTTCGTTTGAGCTGTTTTACCGATTGAGTTTTCAGCTGCCTTAATAATTATTTGGGTCAAATTGTCTAGACATTCTTCGACATTAATTATTGTTGTCGAGCACTTGTTTATATATGATTCTATCTGTTGGGCGAAATGCTTCCAATCGGCTTTATCTATTTTCCATTTGGGAGAGAAATGGGTTGTGCGTTTATGTTGATTGTTTTCTATAATTAATGGATAATGGTCACTGTTGTATGTGTACTGCATTGGATACCAAGACAAATGTGGGTAAAGATCACTGTCACATATTGTTAGATCAAGTGGTGTAGCTTCTCCAGTTCTTATATTAAATCTAGTCGGGCTTCCGTCATTTAAGAGAGACAAATTAAGATGATCTATAATTTCTTCAATGGCGGTACCCCTTTGATCTTTATATGCTGATCCCCAGATGTGATTATATGCGTTTAGGTCACCCAAAATGATTCGAGGAGTAGGAATTTGTTTAAAAAGATCCTCTAGTTCGTTTCTGGAAATTACTGCTCCAGGAGGTAGATATATGTTGCAAATGTTTATATTAGTTTTCCCAATAACGGTGACAGCAATGGCCTCTAAGTTAGTATTTAGAGGTATTCTTATCGAGTCATATGAATTATTAATTAAAATTGATACACCGCCACTAGCAATGTTCTGGTTAAGTCTTATTTGATTATGACAAACATAGTTTCTTAAGGTTATATTTTGATTTGGTTTAAAATTGGTCTCTTGTAAACATACAAAAGCTGGATTTTGTTCTGAAAGAATGATCTGTAGCATAGGTAAATTATTGAAATAGCCATTTATATTCCACTGTATTAATTTATTAAACTCCATTTTAATTTATTGAATTTATTTATTGATTTGTTTGTGAGGAGTCACTTTCTGTATCGGATACTAGGTCCTGTGGGATTTGCATCTGTAAGTGTTTTAGAAGAATTTTCCTTAATTTGGTATTTCGGGTCTTTGTAGATCTGTCTTGAGTGTAGGGATATATTTTGTTTAACATATCGATGAGAGCTGTAAAGTTATCTGTATAATTTTCAACGGTAATAAGTGGATCGGGTGAACTCTTTATGTTTTCGAATAGGTCTGTTATCTGAACATAGCTTAGAACAAATGGTGGCGACTGCTGGTTTATGAATGCTTCTAGAGATTTTCCTTTATTTTGTTTTTTCTTTTTCTTGGGATTAAGTGCTATTTCCGCTGGATTGGTAAACATCGGTTTATCAGTGGTATCATTAGGGAGCGGGGGAGGACTTAAGGTATCGTCGATCGTTCTTTTTGAACTATTTTGTGAAGACTCAATATTCATATGTAAGGTAGTTGATTCGCTCTCAGTTTCTTTGGGGTTCAGTTGATTGTTTGTAGTTGGGGTAGCTGATTGAATTGAAACAGATGCTGGTGTGATGGTTGATATTTCTGGAGGATTTAATATTGGGTTTTTTTCTACTGTGGTTGGAGCAATAGGATTTGGTTTTGGATTGATAGGTTCTGGTATGCTGGTTGATATTTCTGGAGGAGTGAATGTTGGGATGTTTTCTACTGAGGTCGAAGCGATAGGATTTGAGTTTGGATTGATAGGGTTTTTGCAGTTAGTTGCCGTATGACCATTTTGTTTACAGTTGTAACATGTCAAGTTGCCACTCGATAAGAATATTCTGTATGAAGTATTATCGTAGTTGATTAAAAACGATTCTGGAATTGTGAGGTCTGTTGGGCTGATAAAGATTTGCCTTCTGAAGCTCATTATATGACTAAATTCAGGTAACGGTGCACCAATTTTTAAAAAGGACATTGTAGATTGAATAACAAGTCCCATGGACTCGAGTTCTTTAATTAATACATCATGAGGAATTGATGGACAAACATTAGAGAGAATAATTCTTTCGGAAGGAGTTATATACCTTCGAGCTTGTATAATCTGATTGTTAACCACAATGTTGCCGTTATTTTCAGTCATGAATTTTTCTACGATATTTTCAGATGATAAATACAAACATATTCTATTGTTTGATAATCTAGAGCAAAATAGTATATTTTTTGGATGGATGATTTTTCCCAGCGGGAGGAGGTAATCTTGTATTTTCGCATCTTCAATGGAATTAAAAATGATTGCCTGGCGCTTAGAGGGATGTTTTTGTTGAATAAGCGCGGTAGAGTAACTTCTTGGTGTAGAATTATCCATTTGAGAATTTCCTGGTAAATTTATTTCACCGCTTTGTGACATCTTGATCGATTTTTAAACATTTCTAAGTACGGACCTGTCCCCGGCTGGGAAAAAAGCCGAGTGGACACACAGGTCGATGGTAATTAAATGTTTTTGTTTAACGTCAAGCAGATTTCGATATAAAAATTTACAATAATGTTAAATACTAATTAGATGTTTTCTGTGGAAATTACAGTAAAACTGTACTTACAAATTTGGAAAGTTGAGATTCAATTGATCACTAATAACTTCACCAAGTTTGGTTAAATTTTGAAAACTTATTCTCACTTAATTTGAACTATTTTGTAGAGCCAAAATAAACACACCGTTCCGACATACAGTCAGGATCGGCCTCAATGTGATCCTTACTTTAGTTATATTATTGGTATTTGGAAATGTTCAGTAACTTAAGGGGCTATCCTAGTGTAAAAGTACGAAATTCATATAACATACTTCATATTGGTTCATTTGGTAATTCATATTGGTACAGTTCTTTTTATTTTAGAAATTAAAAAAAAAAAAAATTATGTGAATTTCGTACTTTTACACTAGGATAGCCCCTTAATTTTACTTTCAATTAATTTTTTGAATGATAACTTTTTAATAATTAACTTTAAAATTACTGTTATATTTCTTTGTATAATCTTTCTCTGGAGAAATGTCGTTGTTAGTTTCGTTGGAGGTTGGGGGAGTGGAGAATGAGAATAGGGGCGCACGAGGAATACTTGCATTGGGGTGCAGGTCAGACTAGTTACGCCACTGTTTACTCCCTTTTTAAAGTTTTAATTACTTATGTAATTATAGTCCGACTGCAAACTATTACCTTTTAGCGCCTTTTTCATTGGTCCAAATATGTGAAAATCATAAGGCGATAAATCGGGATTATAGGGTGGATGCTCTAATATTCTCCACTTTTTGATTTTCTTTCACTACTTTGGCAACAAGAGGCCAAACATCTCGTGCAGAAGAACGACACCATGTAAGAGCTTATGTGGACATTTTCGTCTTATTGTTTGACGGCAAAATAATATTCTTTCGCCTTTTTAAGGCGAAAAGAAGAGCAAGCAGAGCAGCGTGTCTATTAATGTTGTCTGTTTCTCTATTAAGACAATCAGTTTGGTTTCTGACTATGTGTTAATCATTCCCTTGTGAAGATTTATTTCCATTTATATATCCTTCTGGGTGGTCGATCATAAACCCGTGTTGAGCTGCCCCCCCCCACTTGCAAAAATCAAAAAACAAATAGCCCTGATTTATGAGCTATTTATGAGCTTTCATATTACGCAAACTAAAAATTTTGAGCTCGTTCCACTGAGCAGGAATTTAATACTTTAGTGGGGGGGGGGGCTGAGTCAGCCCCCCACTACTTAAAAATAGGAATATTGAATCGGTCTTTGCGGCAGAATTACGAGCTATTTATGAGCTCTTGAAATTATATAGTTTCGATTTTTGAGCTCATCCCCTTCACCCCCAAACAACCCTTTAATTGATTTAACTTAAGAGAAAAATGCTGAGAAAACTTAAAATATATCGTATTGCGGATATAATTTCTTTAACTTATATACTCTAAGAATAAACTATTAAATCACGTGCATTTCGATTATTGAGCTACAACCCCTTCGCAAGAAAACCACCCTATATTCCCGACTTAAGAGAAAGTTGTACTTTAATGCATTAAATTAATTATTTGGCGACTACATATCATTTAATAATTTATAAGCTTCCAAATTACGCGCATTTAGATCAGTAAATTTTTATTTTGTATAGTGCAGTCACTGAAGGTCAAAATCAACGATTACCTTCAATTTCGGTGAACCTTCATCGATTTTCACGAAAATTGGTCAGTGGTTAGAGGATACGTCAAGAAACAAAGCTGACATGGTACCACCTTGCGCCTTTACCCTGAGGGTGGATACCGCCCCTTCTCGGGGGTGAAAATTATTTTATAAAAAATAACTGCACAAATCAATAAAAGAACAAATTAAAAGCAAAATTTATTATATAAAGTTATCAAAATAAGTCAATACTTTTTAAGTTATTAAAGATCAAAGATTTTAATTATTCGTGAAAAAAAATGCATGTTTTGAAGCGGTTTTTCGTAAATCACTGAAAAACTGTAAGTTTTTACAAAAAAGTTAATAGTAGTTTAATTCGTATAGCTTATATTCTAAGAATAAACTCTTAAATCACGCGCCTTTCGATTATAGAGCTACAACCCCTTCGCAAGAAAACCATCCCATATTCCCGGCTTAAGAGAGAGTTGTACTTAAAATAATTTAAATTAATTATTTGGCGACTACATATCGGTTAATAATTTATGAGCTCGCAAAATATACGCATTTCAATTATTGAATTGCCATTTTCTTTCTATAGTGCAGTCACTGAAGGTAAAAATCAATTATGACCTTCGATTTCGGTAAATCTACATTCATTTTCACGAATTGATAATAACAACTTGCGGTTTTAGCCTGGGGTATATGTCACCCCTTTTCGGGGGTAAAAATTACTTTATTAAAAATAACCCCACAAATCGAGAGAGGGGCAAATTGTAAGCAAAATTTGTTATATAATGTTATTAATAAATCAATACTTTTTGAGTTATTAAAGATCAAATATTTTAATTTTTGTGAAAGAAAATGCATGCTTTAAAGCGATTTTTCATAAATAACTCAAAAACTGTAAGTTTTTACAAAAAAGTTTTTATCACTAAAATTGAAGCTAATAAAAAATATAATAACTGTTTACTTGAAAACCCCTTTAATGTTAATTTAAAGTAAGTTATTGGTAATTAAATGTATATTTTTTTCTGCGACTGTTCAAATCTAAAGATTCAAGCTTAAATAACGGGAAAGAGATGCATTTTATAACACTTAGGTACTAAATACTTGTCAAAGTACTTAGAAATACCTATCAAAAATGAGCAGAAAAAGTTGATAGCATCAAAATCCGCTCACCAATTTTCGTGAAAATGAATGGAGATTTACCGAAATTGAAGGTCATAGTTAATTTTTACCTTCAGTGACTGCACTATAGAAAGAATAGAATCTAGTCGCCAAATAATTAATTTAAATTATTTTAAGTACAACTCTCTCTTAAGCCGGGAATATGGGATGGTTTTCTTGCGAAGGGGTTGTAGCTCAATAATCGAAAGGAGCGTGATTTAAGAGTTTATTCTTAGAATATAAGCTATACGAATTAAACTACTATTAACTTTTTGAAGTTATACTTCTTTACCGGCGATAGAGGGTAAATTTTTATATGGGAAAACCTAGCGACCGGGCGCATGCGCATTATAACTTTGTTCTGATTGGATGTTCAAATGACATGTCAAAAATTATTCAATATGGTGGCTGTGGCACAGCTGTAGTTAGATTATTTATGGTTGTTGCGTTTTAAAATTTGTGTGAAAAGAAACAACAAACAAAAGTTAGTTAATAGTTATACTGCCTTTTTAAATAGTTTTCATATACCTATATTTTTGGACTTTTGGACTATTTTGGACAAGGAAAACTCATTCTAATTTGGTAAGTACCTAGTTTTTATTATAATCATATTGTAATTATACATTTGGATTAGGTTGAAATACATACATTTATTTTCTCAAGAATGCTGATTTTAGAGAGAAATCCCAAATTAGGTTCGATTTTTATTTATAAATTATGATTTTTTGGCGTAGATTTATTTATCTAGTAGGTATGTAATGCTTTGATTTACATACTTAATTTGATTACCAACAAAAGTTCTACCAATCTTCATCTAATATATTGTTTTCTTACTGTTTTGTTATATTTTTATATTTTCTTCCACAAAATTTAAACTACATAATTTTCAAAACAATTGTCAAACAGTAAAACGTTCAGTTACCGTATTTTTCCACATGATAAATAATGTGCGATTGGACGAGTGAGTCTACGCTTCGATTACGAGTCAAAGCGGCACGAAATTCAAGGGTTCAATTCCCGATGCAAGTTTTATTTTTTTATTTTTTTATGCATATTATGATTGTAAGTATATTTGTTATATAATTTTTTTTTTCAGCAAATGCGTATTTAAAATTTTTGCCAACAATTATTATCGTCCAGAAATCATTTTTTCTTTGTGGCATTTTTCAATGTGTTTGTGTGCGTTTTATTCTTTTATTTTTTTTAATTTTTGGTATAGTCTTAAAAATCACATAATATGTAGTAGAAGTATAACTTCTTACGTGCGTACAAAGTACACACACATTCTTTTTTGTAAAAACTTACAGTTTTTCAGTGATTTCCGAAAAACAGCTTCAAAAATAAATTTTTTTCACGAATAATTAAAATTTTTTATCTTTAATAACTTAAAAAGTATTGACTTATTTTAATAATTTTATATAATAAACTTTGCTTATAATTTGTTCTTTTATAGATTTGTGCAGTTATTTTTTATAAAATAATTTTCACCCCCGAGAAGGGGCGGTATCCACCCTCAGGGTAAAGGCGCAAGGTGGTACCATGTCACCTTTGTTTCTTGACGTATCCTCTAACCACTGACCAATTTTCGTGAAAATCGATGAAGGTTCACCGAAATTGAAGGTAATCGTTGATTTTTACCTTCAGTTACTGCACTATACAAAATAAATTGAAATTTACTTATCTAAATGCGCGTAATTTGGAAGCTTATAAATTATTAAATTAAATGTAGTCGCCAAATAATTAATTTAATGCATTAAAGTACAACTTTCTCTTAAGCCGGGAAGATAGGGTGGTTTTCTTGCGAAGGGGTTGTAGCTCAATAATCGAAATGCACGTGATTTAATAGTTTATTCTTAGAGTATATAAGCTATAGGAATTATATCCGCAATACGATATATTTTAAGTTTTCTCAGCATTTTTCTCTTAAGTTAAATCAATTAAAGGGTTGTTTAGGGGTGAAGGGGATGAGCTCAAAAATCGAAACTATATAATTTGAAGAGCTCATAAATAGCTCGTAATTCTGCCACAAAAAACGATTCAATATTCCTATTTTTAAGTAGTGGGGGGGGTGGCTGACTCAGCCCCCCCACTAAAGTATTAAATTCCTGCACAGTGGAACGAGCTCAAAATTTTTAGTTTGCGGAATATGAAAGCTCATAAATAGCTCATAAATCAGGGCTATTTGTTTTTTGATTTTTGCAAGTGGGGGGGGGGGGCAGCTCAACACGGGTCGATCATAATATGTATTCTTATTGACCAGTTCTTCTTCCTAACAGAATTGTAATAACATTATCTCATGATTCTTTCCTTTCTCGTAAACCAAAAGCTTCCACAATTGATTGCTTCCAGCTTCCACTGCTTCCTTTCTTGAAAGAGAACAAAAATAACACTAGAAACAGTAGAGATGAAAACCCTTAGAAAAATAATTGATAATAAGACACTATAGGACAGAGCTAGAAGTACAGATATGATGAAGATGCAAAGTGGATAACCTCAAGGACTGGTAAGAAAGAGAATAGTAGAATGGAGCGATCACGTAAACTGATTGACAACAAATAGTGTAATAAAGACGGCAAGAGACGTTTCGCCAATACGAAGATGATCAGTGTTAAAACCACGAAAACGGTGTAACGAGAACTTACTGGAGCCACTGGAGGTACATTGAAGGAGACATAGTCATGTCTACACAAAGAGATGAAGAAGAAGACGAAAAAGAACTTTCCTTGGTGTTCACGTTCGAGTCACCAATAATAAATTTAACTTTCTTACTAAGAAGAAGACACTGATGGACAGAGCAAGAAGACCACATAAATAAATGAGTTCAATTTCATAAAGCAAAACTGAAATATTAAATTAAATAATAAATTTCTAAGGAAAATTTCTAAACTTCTTAGAAATTCAGGACATGGAAGAACAGAGTGGTTTTCGCGCCGGTAGATCGTGCGCAGATAACATATTCGTAATGCAACAAATAATAGAGAAAAGAAGAGCAAGGAATCTGTCTACTCACCTAACATTTATTGATCTGGAAAAAGCCTACGACACGGTACCTTTAAAGAAACTCTTTGACATTTTGACCACGATAGGCATAAGCGAAGCATATGTGCGAGCAATTCAAAATATGTATCAAAATCCGAAAAGCTGTATTAAGCAGGGAAAATCTATGTCGAAACCATTCCCTGTTACAAAAGGTTTAAGGCAAGGGTGCTTCTTATCGCCAACACTGTTTAAAATATACATCCAGAAAGCTCTGGAGCAATGGAGGAAAACAGTTGCTGGGATGGGAATAATGATTGAAGAAAACTGCTTAACAACTTTGTTTTTTGCTGATGACCAAGTAATTCTTGCCAACGATGAACATGATATGGATTATATGCTAAGAAAGTTACAGATCGAATATGAAAAATGGGGCCTATGTATGAACATGGAGAAAACGGAATATTTGAGAATAGGAGAGGAAACCGAAGATCCGGAATTAGAGTTAAGAAATATAAGGAAATGTAAGGAATATAGATATTTAGGAAGCATAATATCAGAAGAAGGAACTACAAAAAGAGACATACAGCATAGGATACAGCAAGGAAGGAAAGCAACTCGTATTTTAAATGGTCTACTATGGTCTAACAAGGTGAAGCTGAACACAAAGTTAACAATCTACAGAACAATTGTAGAACCTATTATAACTTATGGAGCAGAGTGTTGGCAACTCACAGGAAAGGAAAGGAAAAATATAGAAGTAGCGGAAATGGATTACTTACGTAGAGCATGCAGAGTATCTAGATTAGAACATGTACCAAATGAGGAAATAAGACGACGGACAAATAGTTTATATTCCACGGTTGACCATATAGAAACAAAGAAATTGCTATGGTATGGCCATGTTATGAGGATGTCAGAGGAAAGATGGCCAAAAAGAGCATTAGATTACACACCCATAAATAGAAGAAGAAGAGGAAGGCCTACAGAAACATGGAAGAAAGGCATAGAACAGTCTATGGCAGATAGAGCTATTGACGAAAACGAATGGGTGGATAGAAAACGATGGCGGGCGAAATGTGGGATGCGGAGGAGACCGTAGGAACCCCACTACTTATATATATAAATAATAAATAATTAGCAGAATGATGGAAAATACACTAAGCATCAAAATTAACGCACCACCTTAAAAATGGGACATTTTTAATGTCTTGTATTTCCTAAACCTGTTGTCCGATTTTAGTGATTTTTTTAGTATATTATAGCTTTATTCTTCAAGAATATCGACGTATTAATATTATTGCTAAACAGGTGAGTGTTATTGGATACCGGGTGTAACAATGATAGTGTGTTTTTTACTCGAAGTTTGGAACACCCTGTGGAATATTTTAGCGTATATAAAATATTGAAATTACAACTTAACTGTAGTCTTAGGCTTTCCTAATATTCTGCTTTTCGATTCATTTGCTTATGTGGGATAATAAAAAAGTTAGGTATTTTTTTCATACTTTAACAACTAGCCATGTTATTCATGAATACAGCGTGTTTCTAAGTAAGTGCGCAAACTTTAAGGTGTAATTGTTTTATAAGCATATGTCTACAAATGCTTCGTTTCCGAGATACGGGATGTTGAACTTTTTCTTACAAACTGACGATTTATTTATTACTCTAAAACCGATTGAGATATGCAAATCAAATTTAGTAAGTTTTAAGAGGTAGTTATTGCGCATTTTTTGACATACAATGAAGAATTTTATATTCACCATTGGCGTGAATACGGGATGTATCTAAAATGTTTATACCCGTATGCACGCCAATGGTGAATATAAAATTCTTCATTGTATGTCAAAAAATGCGCAATGAATACCTCTTAAAACCTACCAAATTTCATTTGCATATCTCAACCAGTTTTAGAGCAATAAATAAATCGTCAGTTTGTAAGAAACAATTCAACGTCCCGTATCTCGGAAACAAAGCATTTGCGGACATATGTTTATAAAACAAAAGGTCATTATTTTTTCATGCAGAATTACCCCTTAAAGTTTGTCGCACTTATTTAGAAACACCCTGTATTGATGAATACCATTGCTAGTTGTTAAAGTACCTAACTTTTTTATTATCCAACATATACGAATGAATCAAAAAGAAAAATGTTAAAAAAGCCTAAAACTACAGTTGAGTTTTAATTACAATATTTTATATACGCTAGAATATTCTACAGGGTGTTCCAAACTTTGAGGAAAAAACATACTATCATTGTTACACTCAATGACACTTATCTCTTTAGCAATAATATTATTACACTGATAATCTTGTAGAATAAAGCTTTAATATACTAAAAATATCACTAAAATCGGACAACACCTTTAGGAAATACGAGTCATCAAAAATGTCCCATTTTTAAGGTGGTGCGTTAATTTTGATGCTTAGTGTAGAATAGTTAGAATAGCCCGAGAGAATTTACCAAGCGAAAAAAGAAACATTATTGATGGAGAAAGAGATGCAATGCCAGTATTTCAACAAAATAAGAAACAGGAAACAGTGTTGAAGAATGGACAGACAGTATGCCTGGAGAAACGTAGTACAAGAAGGTATATTTACAAAACGGTTTTGATAATAGACGCCAATTCGCTTTGGTATTCGTATCTGCGAAACATAAATTGTATTCACACTGTATAAAAACGAATGTTTACCAACAAAAAATTTCACAAATGAATTAATTTTGTCATTTTGGTTCGTTTATAGAAACAAGAATAAAAATAGTAGTATCTAGTTCAAGGACAGTAGAGACCGCTCGTTAGATTCGGACGATTACTCTAATTGCCTTTACTCAGTGTAAAAAAATAAACAAATCTGCATATTTGACCATTGCTGTTGAAATGCGCTGTTTTTTAAACAAGGCTAAAATTAACATGATGCACAAAATTTTAGAGGTTATTAGAACCAGTGTGACATAAATGCAGAAAAATATACGCACTATAACGATTTTTCCTATGGATACCTGTAGGAACTTTTTGGGGATTTAACCACTAAAGAAGAAAAAAAAACAGTTGAAAAAATATTATACAGTTTTAAAAGGTATATGAGATATGAGGGATAACTCCTGACAAATCGTTAAAGATGTACAGCCTATTTTGCTTTACGATGGCTTAGTAAGAAAACCTCGTATCTCATTTTACAGGAGAGACTTTAAACTGCATTTCTGCATAATCTTTAACCACCTAAAATACACTTTTCCAAGAAATTAACGCACCACCTAAAAAATGGGTAATTTTTGATGTCTCGAATTTCCTAAACCTGTTGTCCGATTTAAGTGATTTTTTTAAATATGTTATAGCCTTATTCTTTAACAATATCGCTGTAATAATATTGTTGCTAGACAGGTAAATTGTCATTGTATACCGGGTGTACCAATCAAACTGTGATTTTTTCTCAAAGTTCGCATGACCCTGTGGAACATTCTAGCATTTATAAAATACTGACATTAAAATCCAACTCTAGATTCATGTTTTCGTAAAATTCTGTTTTTTGATTCATTCGCTTATGTTGGATAATAAAAAAGTTAGGTACTTTAACAACTAGCCTTGTTTTTCATCAATACAGGGTGTTTTTAAATAAGTATGACAAACTTTAACACATTGCGTGCCATGTTTTAATCGGGAGACTACTATCAGGGGCCATTGATATCCATGGCCACGAAAGGTAATCATACGTGTATATCAAAAATGAGCGACGTGTCCCCTGGCAAAATATCTGTGTCTCTCATATATGGGGCAAATATGTCAAATATCGTATAGCGACGTGGCACGCAATGTGTTAAGGGGTAATTCTGCATGAAAAAATAATGACAGTTTGCTTTATAAACGTATGTCTCCAATTGCTTCGTTTCCGAGATAGGAGGTGTTGACATTTTTCTTACAAACTCACGATTTATTTATTTTTCTAAAACCAATTAGATATGCAAATGAAATTTAGTGGGTTTCTAGAGGTAGTTAATGCGCATTTTTTGATGTACAATTAGGAATTTAATATTCACCATTGGCGCGCATATGGGTAATATGACCCTTATTTGCGCCAATGATGAACATAAAATTTTTAATTGTATGTCAAAAAATGCACAATAACTACCTCTTAAAACATACCAAATTTCATTTGCATATCTCAACAGATTTAGAGCAATAAATAAATCTTCAGATTGTAAGAAAAATTTCAACACCTCCAATCTCGGAAACGAAGCATTTGCGGATATACGTTTATAAAGCAAATTGTCATTATTTTTTCATGCAGAATTACCCCTTAAAGTTTGCCATAAAGTTTAAAAACACCCTGTGTTGATTAAAAATACGTAACTATGTTAAAATGTTAAAATACCTAACTTTTTTATTATCCAATATAAGCAAATGAATAAAAAAACACAATGTTAAGAAAACATGAGGCTATAGTTGGGTTTTAACTGCAGTATTTTATAAATGCTAGAATATTCCACAGAGTCACGTGACTTTTAGAAAAAATCACAGTTTGATTGGTACACCTGGTATACAATGACAGTTACCTGTCTAGCAACAATATTATTACAGCGATATTGTTAAAGGACATTTAAATCGGACAACAGTTTTAGGAAATTAGAGACATTAAAAATGGCCAATTTATGTGTAACGATCTAAATGTGCTTAGAATGGTTTTTTGTTTTTATGTTAAAGTATCCAGAAATTTAGTTTAAAGTCTTTCCTATAACATTTTTTGTAAAATTGGATACAAGTTTTCCATACTAAACCTATAAGCCATCGTTTATCTTTTAAAACAGTGATAAAAAGTGAAAAAAATATTTTTGCCTATAAAACGTGTCATACATTTTAGAAAAAAATCGTTTAAATAAAAATTGTAGTCCTTAAACAGCTTGCTAGATGATCTGAATCAGAGCTCAAACATTTTTATAATGTTCATAAAATCCCGAAAACATGAAAAATCGAACAATATTACGCTTTTGGCTTTGTTAACTTATTTACAGTTAATTCCAGTGACATTTTTAACCTATACAAAGTGCTTTCATCTCAATGTACCTATTTCAAAAAGCATTTTGTGAGTTTATAAATTCATTTAAACGCGTTGGCTTTTTGTCATTAGCAGTTTGGATTGCAATCACATTCTCCTCTTTTATTGGTTCCATTAGGAAAATTTCAAAATTCTGGCGTCACCATCGTATTAAACAGGAAATTTTAGATCGCAAATGTGTGTCTCACATTTCAAAGGAAATTTATGCTAAAGACGAATTTCTTTTTAGTTTTAGTTTTAATCCCTTATTTTTTGAATGCATTGGAAAAGAAAAGCATTTTTAAAGTGTGACAGGCCTTGACAGGTCTTGACTGTTTGTTTTCAAATGAAAATTCAAATTTCATTTCAAATTTCCGTAAATTTCCGTAAATTCCGGAAATTTCAAATTTCCGTATTGTTTAAGACTTCAATTAGACTCCTGTATGCATCTGAGTCAGTGACATTGATTTTCATATTCCCTTCAGACAACATGGTTGCCTGGAATTGTATCTTGTTTTTATGTAGATAATCTGACAATTCGTCATATTTTTGTACTTTATTAATTATAATTGGTGGAGGTTTTATATTAACCGGTTGCAGTTTGTTACTTTTGGTATTCGTTTCAGGGGATTGTACCTGCGGTGAGTTGCTAGCTTTTCTTTTTTTTTTGAGTTTCTAACCCTAATCCATTCTGTCTCTCTGCTATACTGATATATGATAATAAACATAAGCGAATGAATATTCTTCTTCTTCTTTCTCATAATCCTTAGTGCCCTTCAGGGCGTAGGATGAAGCGAATGAATCAAAAAACAGAATATTAAGAAAACATGGGGCTATAGTTGGGTTTTAATTTCAGTATTTTATAAATAGAATATTCCACAGTGTGATGCGAACTTTGAGGAAAAAACACAGTTTTATTGGTAGTTGGTACACCCGATATACAATCACAATTTACCTATCTAGCAACAATATTATTACAACGATATATGTAGCGATTCATGATGACGATGATGATACATGATGACGATGATGATAATTTAAATTTGCAGACAGTTGTTTCATCTGATGTAAATTTTGAAACTTTTGAGAGCATATCACTAAACCAACTATATGATATAATCAAATTACAATATAAAAAAAATAGTACGGATGAAGTAGGTCTTGATATTATCAAAAATCTATTTCATGTGTTAGGTTATCCTTTATTAAATTTAATTAATATGAGTTTAGAGAAGGGTCTGGTGCCCAAGCAATTTAAAATATCAACTATAGTTCCTGTTCCAAAAGTTCCTAATACTAATAAACTTGATCAATTACGTCCAATAAATATGCTCCCATTTTGTGAAAAAGTTTTAGAAATTGTGGTGTACAATCAGCTGATTAAATTTATTACTTCAAATAATATCCTGTATAATTACCAGTCTGGATTTAGAAATTCTCATTCATGTGAGACCGCATTACAGTTAGTTGTCTCAGATATGAAAAGTATTTTAGATACGACAGGGGTCGGTATATGCGCAGTTTTTATAGATCTCAAAAGAGCATTTGAAACAATAGATCGTCATATACTTCTTTTGAAATTAAAGAAATATGGTTTTAACGGGACAGTTTTTAATTGGCTGGAAAATTATCTGTCAAATAGGTACCAAAGGACTAAATTAAATAGTGAAATGTCAAATCCACAGTTAAATGATATTGGTGTGCCGCAAGGCAGTGTACTTCGACCTCTACTTTTCATATTATACATTAATGATTTGGGAAACGTATTAAGCAAATGTAAAATTCATCTTTTTGCTGATGACACATTAATATATTTTTATGGGGAAGATTTTGTTGATGTAGTGGACACGATGAATCGTGAATTGCATTTATTAACTGAAAGATTTAAGTTAAACAAATTGAAAGTCAATGAGTTAAAATCCAAATACATGTTTATTGGTAATAATACTCTTTTCGGGAAATTCTTAAGTTTGGATGTTCACATTAAATTAAATAATGAAAAAATTGAAATGGTTCAGGAAATAAAGTATTTGGGATTCATATTGGATAGGGAACTAACTTTTAGTAAACATGTTGATTACATTTGCAGAAAGATAGGGAAAAAAATAGGTTTTTTTCGAAGAGTATCACCATTTTTGACATTTCAAACTAAATTAACAATTTATAATTCGTTAATATTACCTCACTTTTTATATTGTTGTTCATTGATTTACACAGGATGTTCTAATTATGACAGGCTTCAAATTCTCCAAAATAAGGCTATGCGAGTAATATTGAGATGCAATCGATATACTCGAATTCAAGATATGCTGAAAATTTAAATTGGTTAAAAGTTGAACATTTTATGTATGTCCAATCTATGACATTCTTATTTAAGATGGTAAACCATTTATTGCCTGAGTATTTGAACAGTCAGTTGGTCCCGATAGCAAATGTTCATGAGCATAGCACTAGAGCTGCAAATTCAATAAATTTTTATGTTAGAACAACCAACAAGTCCAGTTCAATGAAAAGCTTGTTTCATAAAGGAATTGTACAGTTCAATAATATACCTTATCACATTAAAAATAGCCATAATGCAACTATCTTTAAGAGATTATTAGTCCATTATATTGAAACTAAGACCTAGAAACCAATTGGCAATGTTTGTTGTACTTCCAGTGTTATTTCTTTCTTATTTCTTTATTTGTTTAGTCTCATGTTTTTAATTTTTGTAAAAATTTTTTGTAATACTTTATGATAATTATACAGCGCTCCTTGCCTTGACAATTCTTATGTAATTTGTACAGGTGTGGAGTGCAATGTTTCTGTTTTGTGTATTATCTATTCTGATAAATAAATAAATATCTATCTATCTATCTAACCACGTAGGTGTAGGTGCTGCCTAGTGAACAGCTATGCCATTTCTGACGGCATCTATCACAGCTTCAATGACCCCTTCGGATCACTGTGTCCTCTTCCTAGTGGAAATACCTGCAAAGAAAAAATATTTATTAAAAAAAGTTTTTATGTAAACAAATTGTTTATTTGACATTATAATAAAAAAAATAAGACCTTGTGCGCTAAAAACAGTGCACTGGGCTCAGAGATATAGCTTTTCAAATATAGCGTGAAAAGGCCTATTTGTGACCCTTTCGAGGGGCATATCTCACGCCCATAGGCTACTTTTTTACAAAGTAAAAATATAGCTCATATAATAATATATATGTAATATATGTAAGTATATTAAAATAATAATATACAACAATCAATAAGTAATGTACATGCACATCGAGCGTCACGGCAAAATGAACACACATAATTGCCGTAGTTTTGTTAATGCTACCTAGTTTAGTTTAGTAGGGTAAGGTCGGTAGATATTCGGTCATATTAGCAGACGTTGCAAGGCATCGCTGCTATTTTATTTTCTTTTATTGGGTATTTACGTTGAGAGTTGGGATGTTCTTTCACATCTATAATTTCATACTGTTTTGCACCCATGTATGTGAGGTCACGCTGGTCTCTGACCCTTTGTCCATCGCAGGGGCGTAACCAAACAATAACTGGACAACTTTGACAATGTTTTATTTATAAAATTTTGTAACATGAGTCTGTTATAAATTATTATTTAAAAATATCAAAAGAAAACCAAAACAACGTAAAAAGAAACAAATATAAATTTTTTCTCATAATGTTCTCCCAAAGTTCTCCAATTAGGCCATGGCATTTAGGAAAAAAAAGAATGTGTGTGTACTTTGTACGCACGTAAGAAGTTATACTTCTATTATTATGATTTCAACGAAATTAATATACAGTCGACTCTCGTTAATTCGAAACTCGAGGGACTTTTAAAATATTACGAATTATTGAGTGTTTGAAATATCACATGGTTCGAAATTTGTGAGGGAAAATAAACATATCTTCGAATTATTAAGTGTTGATCAATTATTATTTATTAACTGCTATTCTATAACGATGACAAAAGTTTGGAGGTACATTCATGTACATACATGTATGTATTATTAATGTGAATTAATCAATCTTTCGAAAGAACTGTATTATACTGGTTTGCTTCAAAGCACATCTGCTGCTCCGAGTGCTCAATAATTTTTTTTAAGAGAAAAAAAGTGCCTGAAATGCTTTTTTATCACTTTCGTTTTGTAGACAGAAGGTTTGTAAGGTATCGAATGAGGATCTTGCTTCCTTAACTGACACCTCTACCTCTGACAACATCTTCATCTACTTGAACAAAGTCAGAAAAACTCACACCGCTGATGTCAACTAATGGTTCTATTGCTGGTTCTTCATCATCCATAAATATTGGAAGATTTTCCTGATCTTATTTTAAGAAACCGGATTTTTTTAAGCAGGTACAGAAAAAGAAAGTACAGAAAACTGTACTTACTATAATCTTTCCGCATCTTTCTCTCTGCAACTTTGAATTGTCGAGTGCTGGAGGCCGATGAGTTCGAATTAACGCGTCGTTTTGTTATATAACAATGATTTTTTTCGTTCGAATTACCAAGTGCATAAAAATGTATTGATTTAGTTCGAAATATAGAGATTTTGTAGGGAACTCGTGATAACTTTGAATTATAGAGAGGTTCTAATTATCGCAGGTTTGAATTAACGCGAGTCGATTGTACTTATCAGGTTATTTGTATTTTATTTAAATGTTAAACTAACTTTCTTTACCTATCACTTTTAAAAATTTTTTATTACAACGATACCAAAAATATAAAAAAAAATATGAATCGTCCGGGATTTGAACCCGGAACCTCTTGATCTCCGGTCACACGCTCTACCACTGCGCTATCTCCCTTTTGCTTTGACAGGTTACAAGATTTCTCATACATACTGACAAATTTAATACAAAAATACTTTAAGTAATATACTTAATATCATTATAAAATATCTTATTCCCGAAGAAGACAAATCCAAAGACACAAAAATTATAATAAATAATGCATTTACTAAAAACACTAATATATTCTTATCACACCTTTTCTTGCACTGATAAATTTATACATAACTGAAAGATTCAGAAACTAAACGCCATACTGTCTGTGTGCGCATGCGCGCAGAATTAGGAAATTTTACTCTCAATCGCGCCTAAAGAAGTATAACTTCAAAAATAAATCGATTTTAAAATACAGCAACTAGAGATTTGTAACTTTTTGCATTGTGTTCTGGATGACGTCAGGAAAAAGGTCTATAAGAGAAAAATGGGTGGAAATGCATATTTGCATTTACAGTGCATAAAATGTATCCAAAAGTGCATAAACATGTCAAAATCAGTATATTAAAAGCCAGATTTTGTTACTTAAGGGTTTTTGGGATCACTGAACAAGAATACGTCATCAGAACCGATTTCCGGAGCACCTGGTGCCTAGGATTACCAGGGGAGGCTCGTGCTAGTGAAAGATGGTGAGGCACACTACACTCGAGGAATATTATTTTTGTGGTTAGCTTCTCTTTAATGGGTGAAAGGTCAATTTTGTGACGTCATAACGTGAGTCCGTCTACAGAACATTGCTGTTCTTATTTAAACCCTTGCAAATCATATTAAATAAATATTTTATTGGCAAAAATAGCAACGAAAGCTCGGACACCATTTTACGTGGCAGGCTGGTATTTAGAGAGAGACAAATTATTTTCTGGTCAAGTCTGCGATAGGTTCATACTAATAGTAGCAGTTTTTTAGCTAATAATAATTACTAATGCCACATATCAAAACAGTATGCATCACATATTTCGTCCTTCCTGGGTCTCATCAGCGTTGTACAGCCATATTAAGCCAAATTTACATTAGAAACTACATTAGAAACTACGGACAACAACTAATTTTGTTGAAAAAATTCAGTTGCCAAAATGAAATTATTGTACGCAAACAATATATGTACCTACAAACACGTGATAATTTAATTTTGGAACCAGTCTTATGTCGTAAATCCTATTGAATATAGGGCAATACAAACAATCAAGAAACAAATTAATGTTTTATTATAAGATTGATTTTTATGTTAAATAAACTATAGGGTTAAATTTTGTTTTTTTTATATATAAAAAGCTTAAACGAAAATTAATTATTATGAAATTAAAATATAAAAAAGGAAAATAAATGAAATAAAGTTATTTTTTACGAAATAAAAGGTATATATTGAGCACTGAGTTTTATTCAATCTTGTCCAAGTATACTTTCGCTCCTAGAGCATCTACAGGGGCATTTCGTCAAAAAGGAAGGTATCCTCGAATGTCAATAATATTGTCTGAAGTGGTGGCAACTTAAATTAACATATATCTAACAAATATTTGACGTACACTACACGAAGGACGAACAGATAAATTTGAGCGCAGGTAATTTTGGTACTTATACATTTTGAAGTTGGAAGTACAAACAGATAAATGTATCTGTTTGTACGTTACAGTGTTGTGTAAGTTAAGTATTTGTTAGATATATGTTAATTTAAGTTACCACAACTTCAGACAATATTATTGACATTCGAGGATACCTTCCTTTTTTTGACGAAATGCCCCTGAAGATGCTCTAGGAGCGAAAGGATACTTGAGCAAGATTAAATAAAACTCACTGCTTGATATCTGCCTTTTATTTCGTAAAATTCATATATTCGAACCACTTCCTATTTTAAAGTTATTTTAGTAAAAAACTTCATAAAATAGAAATGATAAATAGAAAACGGAGTTCTAAATTCTTTTTTTTTTTATTAATTAAAGAAACTTTGCGAGACTTCTGTTCTGAAAAATGATCTACTACCTCGTCTATAAAAGCGTCCTCATCCTGTGCTTTTATAAATGATTTTTCAATTGATATTTTTACCATATTACTCAATCGTGTCTATGCAGCTAAAAACTGGCATACAAAGTTCTAAATCATTATCGCGAAAAAAGTCTCTC